>NC_050466.1:92547830-92847830 GCF_903995425.1 Onychomys torridus | reverse complement strand
TCAAAACTAGATGTACCATTTTAGAAAAAAAAATTGAGACATTCTCTTGGAAGATGAATTTACCATTCATTCACATATACACCTAGCAGACTCATATTCTTTATGTTCCTTTGTGATCCTGAACTTTACATCTCTTAATTTGAGGGTTTTTCCTTTTCTGTTGAGCAGGATCTTATATTTGTAACTCAGGCTCATAGCCTAGAACTGGCCAAGTGGCCTAAGATGAACTTGAACTTGCACTCTTCCTGCTGCAGCCTCCTGAGTGTGAGATTGAAAGTGCATAACACCATGCCTTAGTTTTAAAATAAATAAATGTATTTATTTGTTTAGATCAATTTAGGAAATAATTACATACACAAAATAAAATAATGTCTTTGCTACAGGTCTTAAAATAGTCATTCTGGTATGTGTATTGTGACTGATACATTCCTCAAATCAATTTGCTGAAGGCATCTTTAGTAATACTTTGAGAATATTTGTTTCAAGGTGTGTGGATTGGGGATCATTATCATTGCAGTTCATAGACAGTGGATGTTTTAGGACACATAATATTTTATTTGTAATTATGGTTCCTATGCTCATTTGCCCTTTGCCTCTTCTGTACTCAAACAAAAGAAAACTTCTATCCCTGATGTCAGAACTTGGCTTCCTTCCATCTCACTGGTTCTCATTTTCAAAGCCCAACAATTTGCTTTCATATTCCATTCCTTTCTTTGCTACCTTTATTCTTTAACCCTCTAAATTCATATATCCCATTCTGATCCTCACAGAATACTCTGTCTCCCCTTCACAGACCTCAACATTAGTGGACATAATAAGCACTATATAATTTTCAGAGATTTCTAGTTTTTAAAGTACTTTTGCATCCGTTGTCTTATGCGATCCATGAGATGACCCTCAGTAGGTAATCAGTATGTGGTTATTCCATTCTAGCTCAAGGTCATGTAGCTAACTAAGGGTGGGGACAAGAATGTTTATAGATAAATACCTTCTACTGCATTTAGCTCACCATCAGTTCTCCAGCCTAATTTCCTTTCTGCTTTTGTGTTTTGAAATTCAGCACATATAGGAATTGCTTGGCAAATATGAGAATTTGCTGAGAGGGCAAATTTGTAAAATAGGAAATCACACATGCATATCCCTAGCTGGGTCACTTGGTTCTTCAGTGCTCCATGAGACGTTATGTTGAAGAAGAAAAGAAACTAAGACAATCCTTGATTAAGCCATCACCAAGAAGACTCATTCATTACTAGATAGCTAGGATTCTTTACTCTTGCTAAAAAAGGTTTGCTAATCATGAAAAGCCATAAACCCCTGGCTGTAGGTGGACAACTGGAAGGACCAGTAAGGGTAACAATTAGTCCTGCATCTGTTTTTCTAACATGCTTATTGGGAACACACTAGGGAAATATTTTTGTCATAAGTCACATAGTTTCAACATGGGAAAATTTGCTATTTGGGACATCTGGCAATGTCTGGAGACATTTTTAGTAATAATTGGGTTGGGAGTTGCTAATGACATCTAATGGGCAGAGATCAAAGATGCTTCTAAATCTACAATTCATCCCTACCTCATACATACAACAAAAAACAGTCGAACTCAAGATGTGAATAATGCCCAGATTGAGAAATTCTGGCCTGAGCCTCTTTTTTTACAAAATTAGTTTGTGGGCCTGGAGAGATGGCTCAGCAGTTAAGAGCACTGGTTGTTCTTGCAAAGGTCCTGAGTTCAATTCCCAGCAACCACATGGTGGCTCCCAACCAACTGTAATGAGATCTGGCGCCCTCTTCTGGCATGCAGGCAGAACACTGTATACATAAAAAGTAAATCTTTTTTAAAAACAGTTTGGTTTCCACTTTCACCCTGAGTATACATTTGTGGATATTTTTCTTAAATATCCATTCTCAAGTTTATCCATTTAAGAATAGCCCTCAGATAATTTAAAGAGTAGAACTATGCTCCAAAGAAATGATTGTGCTTGAAAGTGGACTTGATATTTACTTGGAGAACAAGTTCATGTGGGATTTTAGGTATATCACATATACTCAAGGACACAGGATCACCTGTTAACACTCATGTAGATGTTTTCTCTAGTTTATTTTTCATCGTTGTGATAAAACACTGACCAAAAGTGACCTGTGGAGAAGAGGGCTAATTTCCTCTTACATTCCTATGCCCAGTTCATCATTGAGGGACATCAGGGCAGGAACTGAAGCAGAGACCATGATGGAGTATTGCTTACTGACTTGCTTCCTGTGGTCTGCTCAGCTTGCTTTCCTATACAACCCAGAACAACTTGCCCAGAGGTAGCACAGCCCACAATAGGCTAAACCCACTGCCACATAAATCATTGATCAAGTGATCAAGAAGATGCCTCACAGAAACGCTCACAAGTCAATGTAATTAAGATAGTTCCTCAATTAAGGTTCCCTGTTCCTTGTCAAGGTGACAAAAACTAACCATCATAGTGCTTTTTATCTTGCTTTTGATTTTCTAATAATTCCCAGACTTCCTAAGCCTCACTTACTACCAGTGCAGTGGATAGAAGGGTATGTTGTCAGCTGTGGTATATAAATCTAGTCGGAATTGCCTTTAAACTCTCTGAATACTTTGGGAATCTGAAGATGATTTGAGTTCTTGCATCTAGATAAGTTGAACTGAGGAATAGTGAGGGACGGTGTGAACGGTTGTTGCCTGGGTTTTTCCCTACTGTGTTATATGTCAGAAACTATTTTAACAAATTCAGCCACTGCAGCCTTCACTGTGGGAGAATGTAAGGAGAAAGCCATGTGTGTGAGAGGACGAGGTACAGACATTTGGTGAGCATTCAGGTGTGTTTGGACTTTAGTATTTGGGCTTCAACTCAAGGTCCTTCCATTTGTATAATAAATAATTTCTTTCCACTCAATTTTTCTTGACTAAATAAATAGTGATTAAGCTTTTAAAATTTGATATTATAGATAATAAATGGAATTCATTCTTTTATACCTTACTATGGTACTGGTTTCTGAGTATAAACAATGGAAGGGATAAGAATTATTTGCATTTATGATGGTCCTGGAGTAATTACAAACTTTGTTAAACTTCTATATATTGCACAAAATTTTAAGGTTTGTGATATGAAGTAGGACTTTATGGAATTAAGAAATGTAACAAAGGGCAAGTATTGGTAAAATACTAAAAGCAAGCTTTCTCTTTTTCCTGTGGCTTAAGCCACCATTATAAGTTCTATTGCTAGTGGAACGGGGAGTTGAGTTTGTGACTTTCCTTGCAAAGTTTTTATTTCAATTTCTCCTTCTTTAATATCCCTTCTGAGTTTATGTGCTGTTTCCTACCTTGGGGGATAGGAAATGTGTTACCAGGGGAACTGAAGTGCCCTTGTTGGGTTCTTAGTCTCATTAATAGAAAAATTAGAAAAGAACTCCAAAGAAAGACTAAAACCAATTTCATTTAAGTTTAAGGTGAAAACAACAGAGAAGGCAAGCTATAAGTCCTGACAACTGCTCAGGTCAGGGAGATGGGGAGGAGAAGAGAGAAAGCCATGCCTTCCTTTTTAGGTAGAGTTGAGCATGTTAAGCAAGCAGCCACATGGTGCATAAGCAAACACATAGTAGAAGTGGGGCAAGCAGCTTCAGAGCAAAAGAACATCATGGACAAGCATGCCTAGGTTTTAGAAAAAGAGAAAGAAAAGGTAGACAGGCTTACCAGAGCTACATGACAGTGAGTCCATAAGGGACTACACTGAGAACAGGGTTTCTGGTAAGGAAAAGTACATTATCTCCTTAAGGGGATAATTATTCATCCCATCTCCTTACCATGACTTCACATTTCTTGGTGGATATGGACTCTTGATCAGACAATTGACAGTTCCAGCTGAATTAACTAACATTTTGGGTCTGCACCTAGGCCCAGAAATAGAACTTAGATTCTATTTTGTCACCAGAAGAAAGTATTTTTGCTTTAGTGGATACATCCATTTTCTCATATAGCAATTGAAAGGGTGGCAAAGCTGCTGTTTTACTTCTCTGCTGTTACCAGTAAAAGTGAGACCCAAAGCTTCAGTGGCTTCTAAGGCTACTGGAACATCCTGTCCCCAAACAAGGTAGCCCTAAAATCATTTACAAACCAATCTATTGATCAGAGACCCCAAATAATTTTGGCATTTGGAGCCTCCAGTTAATATAGAACCAAGGGCATTTCCAGCTCATGGCCAAGGACACAAATTCAGGCCCCTGTTTCTAAGATGCCTGTCCCATTTCTATTCTTACCTTCAACAAGTGGGGAACGTTTACTCACTATGGGTATAGGTAAGATTGTAGGGAAAAAGGCAGGACTCTTGCTGTAGTACTACTTGCATAGGAACTATAATTTTAAATATTTATATTTAAGTTCCTGAAGTTCAGAAATTGTGGTCGAGCCTGACATCCATTAGCAAATGTGATATAGTTTACTGATGAGTGTTCATACATTTATACATGCACATATAATGTTGAGATTATATCATTAGTATGTTTATTAGATAAAACATTTGGATATCAGTATATGATCATTTTTGACAATGGGGAGAAACAGTAGTATATATAATCCTAAACATCAGGCAATTTAAATATCTTTTTTGTTGAGTTCTAAAGTACATTATTATGGAACTTTGAGTGTCTCTCAGTGAGAGAGTGCTTGCAAGCACTGCAAAAAATAAATAAATTATTTTTGGTGAAGTTCACTATGTATGTCAAAAACTGAAGAAAGCGATATTAAAAAGAAAATATCAAGCTGGAAAGATGGTTCAGTGGTTAAGAGCTCCTGCTGCTCAATCATTAGGAGATAAGTTCTGATTCTAGCACCCACATCAGGTGACTCACAAGTGCTCCAAGGGATCTGATGCCCTCCTTTGGCCTCTGATGGCACCTGCACATATGTATGTGCATACATTCACACAAGCCTCTCCCCTACACACACACACACACACACACACACACACACACACACACACACAGAGAGAGAGAGAGAGAGAGAGAGAGAGAGAGAGAGAGAGAGAGAGAAGAAAGAAATTATCAAGGCTATGGAGATTGTTAAGTTGTCTTACATGCATGAGGACATGAGTCCTCAGAACACATGTAAAAGGCCAGGCATGACAGCATGTATTTGTAATCCCATCACTGGTGAGAAAGATATAGGATTCCAGGGTCCTATTGGCCAGCCTAACCAATAGACAAGCTTCAGCTTCAGTGAGAACCCTGTCTCAAAAAGTAAGGTGGAGAGTAATTGAGGAAGACACTGTGCACTGGTTTTCACATGCACATCATGTACATGTACGTATGCCCCCTGTGGTGGTGTGAATGAGAATGCCCCCCCCCCACAGGCTCATATGTTTGAATGCTTGATTCCCCAGTTGGTGGAACTATTTGGGAAGGTTTAGGAGATGTGGCCTTAGAGGAGGTGTGTCACTGAGGTTGGGCTTTGAGGTTTCAAAAGTCCATGCCATTCCACTTTTACTCTCTCTCTCTCTCTCTCTCTCTCTCTCTCTCTCTCTCTCTCTCTCTGCCTCCAACTTGTGTATAGGATGGAAGTTCTCAGCTACTGCCTCAGCACCATTCCAGCCTGCCTTCCGCTGTGCTTCCTGCCAGTGTGTTTATGAATTTATACTCTGAAACTGTATGCAAACCCCCAGTTAAATGCTTTCTTTGGTCATGGTGTCCCTTCACCGCAATAGAAAAGTAACTAAGACAGAAGTTAGTACCACGGAGTGCTGTATTTCTGTGACAGGCCTGACCATGCACTTTTTAGAATGTGGAAAACTTTGAGACTAGAAAAGTGATAGACTGCTCTAAGCAGGGCTTTAATGGCCCATCCTCATAGGAGTTTGGAAGACAATAGTGCTGAAAGCAATGTGGACTATGGAGGCCCAGCTCAAGTGGTTTCAGAAGGGAATAGTATTCGAAACTGGGCCAGAGACCATTCTTGTGGTATTTTGGCAAATAGTATGTTTAAGTTCTGTCCTTCTCATAAAAACCTGTTAGAGGCTAAACTGAAAAGGTTTTGATTAATTTCATTGACAGAAATGATTTAAAGGCAGCCTACTATGGACTTATGTGGTTATTAGTGATCACTCCTATGCAGATCTACAATTAAAAAGAGAAATCAAGATTAAAATGCACAATATGAGAAGAAAAAGAACGCCAGGGAATGTAATGTCAGAGCCAAGGCTTGTACTGAAAGAAACAGAGGCCTGAAGAGAAATGGAATAAAAAGGAGTGGTGCCCTCAGGGCAAGACCCTACCCAGCTAATACTGTACCAGGTAGAAAAGGCTTTAGGGATTATCTAATCCTGTCCAGCAACAACAAAGGAAAACATACACAAATGTAATTCAAGGAGGGGGGCAGACTCCATTCCAAGCAGACAGCAGAACTTGGCAGCATTGGCCTTATGGTTCTGACTTAAAAGTGGTGATGCAGACAAGAGTAACTACCCCTTACTGCAGTTAAGGAAAGCCTCTGAGTCCAGGCATGTGACAGGGGAGTCCCTCCATGGAGGCCCAGAGAGGCCATTGTATGGAGCTGTGAAGGTGAAGCCTGGATTGCCTTGGAGACCCCAAGATGTTAAAGATGCCAGTGCTGTGGGATGTCTCCTGAGGAGAGCTGCAAGCAGGGAGTGGAACCAGCCCAAGCGACAGAAGTATGTTGCAATATTCAAAGCTGGAATAAGTGGAAGATCTGAAGAGCAATCTAAGCCCTTTGACTTCAGACATAGAGCTATAGGATTTGGAGTATACCCTGCTGTATTTTGGTCTTCCTTTGGCTTAGTATAATGTATATTCTATGCCATTGTATGTTGGAAGTATGTAATTTTCTTTTTGATTTCCCAGAGGGTTACAGTTAAGGGATTGCCTTGAGTCCCAGAAGATTCTTTGGACTGTTATGAGACTGAAAGATTATGGGTATTTTTTTTAAAATTAGATTAAATTCATTTAGCATTATGATAATGGCTGCAAGCCTATGGTGGCTAGGGAGTGGAATGTGATAGTTTGAACAAGAATGGGCCCCATTGGCTCATATGTTTGAATGATTGATTCCCAATTGGTAGAAATGTTTGGTATGGATTAGGAGGTGTGGCCTCGTTGGAGGAGGTATGTCATTGAAGGTAGACTCTGAGGTTCCAAAAACCCATGCCATTCCTGTCTTTCTCTCTGTCTCCTACTTTCAGATCAAATGTAACCTCATAGCACTTCACTGGCACAGTGCGGGCCTACCTGCTGCCTTGCTCCCTGCTGTGGTGGTCATGGACTCAACCCTCAAAACTGTCATCAAGCCCCTATTTAAATACGTTCTTTTATAAGTGCCTTTGGTCATGGTGTCTCTTCACAAGAATAGGAAAGCAATTAAGACACCTCCTGCATATTCATACATGCATGCAAATAAAAATATTAAATAATCTCCAAAGGAAAAACAAAGAATTAACACAGGTAGTTCAATTATGTCATCTACAAACATTATGATCAATATTCAGCAGTTACCTAATATTAAATCACTATTCTAAATGTCAGTATATTCTTGAAATAAGAGTGCCTTTTACTATGTATGCTTTTTATAATTATCCTGAAATTTATTCCCATGTGTTTTCATATGTTGGATATCATAGTCTTGATTTTTAAGTGATAAATAATTGTCTTACCTTTTTCTACTTTTATTTTTTCTTCATTTTGCTATCACTATTCTCTTCTCTCCTATTTTTTTTTTTGAGAAAAGGTTTGTCTGTGTAGCTCTAGCTGTCCTGAAACTCACTCTGTAGACCAGTCTGGCCTCGAACTCAGAGATCCTCCTGCCTCTGGGATTAAAGGTGTGTGTCACCACTGCCTGGCTAGTCTCTCCTATTTTTATACCACCATCTAAATAAAGTAAATCCAGTTGAGTTCATCAGAAATACCATGTATCTTGGTGTGGATATTTTTACGTTTATGCTACTTGGAGTTTGTTGAGCTTGTATATGAACATAACTCTTTCTATTAAGTTTGAAAATACATTGACTATTATTTCCTCAAGTATTTGTTTTGCTTCTTTTTCTTCTTTCCATTTAGGAATCCCACTGTGTGTGTTAGTGCAGGTGATAACTTTCACAAGTCTCTGAGGCTTTCTTGATTTTTCTTCATGTTTTCATGTTTCTCTAACTGGATAAACTCAGTTGGCTTGTCTTGAACGTCATTGATTCATTCTATTTGTTCGGTTGCACAATTTTGCCTTTTTAGTGAATCTTTCATCTTCTGTCCTTTGACTCCAGAATATCTATTCAGATAATTTTTATAATTTCCATGTCTTTATTTATAGTCATTGTTGAGACATTGTTTCTACACTCCCCTCTAGTTCTTTAGATATAATTTTCCTTTAGTTTTGTAATATAGTTATAATTACTTTATAGTGGTTTTTCAATAAGTTCACCATTTGAGCTTCTACAGGAGCAATTTTGATTGGTTGCTTTTATCCTATGTATGCACCATATTTTTGGAGATTTCTTCATGCATTTATTTTCTATTTTAAATGGGAGAGCTTAAATAATATGAATATTTAAAATAATAAGCAGGATACTATCTAGAAATCACATCATTTTCCTACCTTCACAGGTTCATGATTGATAATGTTCAGTACCTTTCAATAATTAAAGTTACATGTGTCATATGTGGCCAATGAAGTACCCTTGATTAGCTTAGTAGTGAGCAATGAACGGATAGAGATGTCCTTAAACACCTGCAATCAATACTTTTTTTAGTCTTTACAGAGGGACTTTGTGCACATTGAGGGGCATTCTTTTTTAAATAATATATTTATTTTTATTTTGTGTGCATTGGTGTTTTGCCTGCATATATGTCTGTGTGATGGTATCAGATCCCCTGCCACTGCAGTTACAGACAGTTATGAGCCACCATGTAGGTGCTGAGAATTGAACCCTCATCCTCTGGAATAGTAGCCAGTGCTCTTAAACACTAAGCTAGCTTTCCAACCCCAGGGCATACTTTTAATATTAACTGTGTGTTGTCACTTTGTGTTTGTGTAGAGCCTCGGAATAAGAAATGTGTAGTGGCTACAGATGTAGCTCAATTGATGGAGTACTTGCCTACCATGAATAAAAGACTGGATTCAATGCCCAGCACTGCCTAAACTGGCCATGGTGACACAAACTTTTAATCTCAGCACCCAGAAGGTAGAGACTGGAGGTTCAGAAATTCAAGGTCATCCTTGGCTACAAATTGAAAGTGAGCCTGGATGAACTCCAGAGGTCCAGTCGATGAGAGAGAGGAGGGATTCTATTAGCAAGGGACATCAAGATCACGGTGGGGAAACTGTACAGAGACAGCCAGGCCAAACTAGTGGAAACTCACAACTGTGGACCAATAGCTGTGGAGCCCCCATGGGACTGGACTAGGCCCTTTGCATAGGCGAGACAGTTGTTTAGCTTGAACTGTTTAGGGAGCCCCTGGCGGTGGGATTGAGACCTGTCCCTACCTAGTGCATGAGCTGGCTTTTTAGAACCTAGTGCCTATGCTGAGACACTTTGCTCAGCCTTGGTGCAGGGAGGAGGGGCTTGGACCTGCCTCAACTGAATGTACCAGGTTCTGCTGTCTCCCCATGGGAGACCTTGCCTTGGAGGAGGTGGAAATGGAGGTTGGGATGGGGGAGGAGGAAGGCTGGGCAGTGGGAGGAGTGGGGAGGTGAATGAATAGAAAATTTCTTAATCATCATCATCATAAACAAGATAAATTTTTTAAAAAGATGTTCTAGGTCATTCTCAGCTACATAGCAAGTTCAAGGCCAGCCTGGATTTCACAAAACTCTGTCTCAAGCAGAAACTTCTAAGTTAGATGGTAGACTAGAAGCTGTATCTGAGTAAGAAGATTAATTCCGTCAAGTAAAAAGTATAATGGATCATAGAAAGACAGAGAGGTGAGAGGAGAGGAGAGAGGAAAGAGGGATGGAGGGATGGAGAGAGGGTAAAGTGCACAATACTTGCACAGGTTCAAGCCAGATTGGGTTTCCGAATGAGATGAGAAAGTGGCACAGAGTTCCACCTCCAACCAAAAGTCCATTTGCAATGGATAGCAGCTGGCAAAAGGTAAGTCAGTTTTCTCCAGTGGAGTGTCACTGGGTGTACCAAGCACACTCAAGGGCAATCCCCGAACTCAGTAGTAGTTTACCAACACAAAACAAACTCCATGTTTTGTTGTTTGTTTGCTTGTTAATTTTGTTTTGTATTTTTGTGCGTTTTTTTTTTTTTGAAAGAAGGAGAGTGAGAAAGAACATAGAGTTGGGTGGGCAGGGAGGTAGAGCAGATCTGGGAGGAGTTAGGAGAAGGGAAAACATGATAAATATATTGTATGGAAATTTTTTAAATAAAAAGAACTTTTTAGGGGGTGGGAGAAAGGAGGAGGGGGATCTGGATATTATGTGGAGTAGAAATTTTTTTAATAAAAATGAAAAAAAGAAAATTTAAAAATTAGCATAAATAGAAGGATTGGGGATTTCGCTCAGTGGTGGAGCACTTGCCTAGCAAGCACAAGGCCCTGGGTTTGGTCCTCAGCTCTGGCAAAAAAAAAAAAAATAGCATAAATAATATTTAGCAGAGCTATGTATTTTCTTGAACAATTTAGCACACATTGAATTATTGATTTTACATTATTGACATGAGATCTTTGAAAAGATACAAAGATGAGTTGCAATCTATTACTAAAGAAAATACTACCAACTAAACATGATAAAGTAAGATTTTGCCATGTTAAAAAAAAAAGAACTTTTAAAAAGAGAAAACAAGTGAGCCTGGGATACATAAAACTGTCTCAAATAAATGAAGTGAGAACTTGGATCCTTTTCAAGTGTTTCCTAAACATGCACGCAAACCTGAACATAAGCGTAGACTTACACATGTGCCCACAGAGATATCCAGGAACAGGTCAGAGTTTCTCAAATCCCCCTTATAAACACTTTACTATCCAACTTTTCCTTTCAGACCCTCTTCTTAGCCTGTTATTTTTACCTTCTGTTAACTCATTCCACCAGACAGCCATAGTGTTAAACAATTGCCATTGGTTGTTTTCAACCACGGCCCCGAGGAAGAGGCCATTCACACTGGGACAGCTCCCAGTCATGACAAATAAAGACAAGTTTTGTGAATAGGATATTCCAGGAAACCACCAGACAAGTCAAGTAACGGCAGGTCTCTGAAAATAGGTTATTGTGAGACCTCCAAATCCATTCTGCCTCTCCAACGACTGCTGACTTCATTGTGTTCTACTGTTGATTTTCAGTGTCATTGTGGGCTTTTGATTTTCAAAGCTACAGCACAGATTGAAAAGAGGAGGAGCTATGGAATGAGAATAAGGAAAATTAAAACACCTCCAAAGCTTACTCTTATTGCTGAAACACAGTCATGGTTTTGCATAAATGCTCCTTGAATTACTGTCTTTGGTTAATTTCCAGAGTTCTGAAAACATCAGTTTGACAATTTTTCAGCATTCTTGAAGATTAAAGGGCAAGATTTTTTGAGAGCACTATTATGTCCTTTCTTCTGATGTCATCCTGATAATGTCATTCTGATAATTCTAAATGGTTTCTTGATATTAGTATGGTGGAGAGTTGGAAGTATTGGAAGCATTTTTAGCTTTAAAATTTTTGATATATTTTCATTTATGTGTACATTTATGTGCCTGATTGTCTTTATGTGTACCTATGCAAAACAGTGGTGACAGAGGCCAGAAAAGGGCATCAATTACCCTGGAGCAGGAATTATAGGCAGATATGAGCTGCCCAACATAAATGCTGAGAATTGAACCTGAGTCTTCTACAATGGCAGCAAGTGTTCTTAACCAGTGAGCCATCTCTCCAACCCCCATTTTAAACTTTTTAATTGGAAATAATTTCAAATTAACAGAAAATAAACAACTATACTGAGTAGTTTTAAATGTCTTCACCCAAATTTACCCATTATTATTTTGACTCATTTGATTTATGATTTTCATTACATTTTTCCTGAACCATTTGAAAATAAATTATATATCCAATAAGGATATATAGGTCATATATAATAAGGTTATATAAGTGTTATGAAGATATTAAATACTTCAGTATTGAAAATATATATCTTTCTACCACAAGAGGAACGAACATAAATACCAAGCCAGCTATAAAGCCTTTGATCTACAGGGGTGTCCTGCCTGCAAGATATGCTAGGGCAATGGTGGCACAAAGCTCGTGGGAGTAACAACCCAGTCTCTGATTTAACTGAAGGCCCACTCCATGAAATGTATCTCATGCCAGACACTGCTTAGGTGATCAAGAACCTGAGACTAGATAGTCCAGGGACCTAGGGGAAAACTGAATACTATAGTCTAAAACAAGTATAGCAATAAAATGACTCCTAATGATATTCTGCTATATTCATATATCAGTGCCTTTCTCAGCCATCATCATAGAAGCTTCCCTGAAGTATATGGGAGCAAATACAGAGATCCACAGCCAGATATTATGTAGAGAATGAGGAACCTTGGGACACTCAGCCTTAAACACGATGTCTCTATCAAATTCTTCCCCTCAGGGTTCGGAGAACCCGGAAGAAGAGGAGATAAGAGCCAGGGGATATGGAGAACACCAAGCAAACAAGGCCCTCAAAATCAACATGATCAAAGCTCATATGAACTTACAGGGGCTGAGATAGCATGCACAGGGCCTGCAAGGAACTAGGTCCTCTGCGCTTATATTATACCTTTCAGTTTAATGTTTTTATGGGATTTCTGAGTGTGTAAATGAGTGGGCCTCTGATTCTTGTGCCTTCTCATGTGCACTTTTCCTCCTAATGGTTTGTCTTGTTCAATTCTGATGTTAGTAGTAGGTTTTCTGTACTCCCAATAATAGGTTTTTCTGTTGACACAGTAAGCCAGATCAAGCCAAACTGAAAAAGTAGAACCGGTTTATTTGAGCAAAGCAATTCCCAGGTGGGTTCTCCAGTCCCAGAGATGAGACTGGAGAAGCCACACACCCAAACTAAAGCAGGGAGATTATATAGCCTGTAGGCGAAGGGTGATGATGTGTCAGTCACAAGTTGGGTTTGTGCCCAAGTATGGTCAAAAGCTGGAATGCTTAGGTGGGGACTTGGGAAGTGTTGCAATTGTCATCTGGAATGTGGAACTGGGCTTTTTGGTGCACTTTCTTTGTTGCAGATTCTCTGAGAGGGTGGGATATGGAGAGAGAGAGAGAGAGAGAGAGAGAGAGAGAGAGAGAGAGAGAGAGAGAGAATGGGGCTTTCTGGATCATGCAGGGGCAAGCTGGAGGTTCCAACAGTTAGTGTTTGTTTTGTTTTATTTATTATGTCATATTATATTTTATGATCCTTTATATGCCTGTTTGTTTTCTAATGAGAGACAGAATTGGCATGGATTCCGATGGGAGGGAAAATGGGAAAGAACTCTGAGCAATAGAGGGAGGGGAAACAAAAATCAAGATATATTATGTGAGAAAAAATATTTTCATTAAAAGGAAAAAATAAAAATATATATCCATATATTCTCTCTCTCTCTCTCTCACTCTCTCTCTCTCTCTCTCTCTCTCTCACACACACACACACACACACACACACACATGGTTGTCATGTGCCTTTAGTCGCATAAATAGATCACCCTATTTGCTTGCAAGTTGATTAGAAAAAGCTATAATAATTTTTTCTAGGAATAACATTTTAAAAGAAAGCTTACAGATGGGGTTATAAGAATAGTAGAATACTTTCTTGGTGTATATATAAGGTATATATAAGGCCTCAGCACTAAAAGAACAGATCAACTTAAATGGTTGCCTAGGAAATGGACTCTATTTCTCCTTCATTTTAAAATATATCAAAAACAAGTTATCAGGTTAGTTAAAAAGGGAAACTATATAGTCCTCTGAATTCAGGTATATTCTCAGACTCCTTCCCAACACTAGCATTCTTTTGATTGTCTCCTTTAATGAATGTCTCAAGCCTGTCTCCTTTTCTTTCTGAGTAGTATCCCTTTGGTACCTAACATGTGACAGCTATGAAGTGTTTGGGTTTAATCTGTCTAAGTATATCTAAGTGAGAAGCATCACAAGATAGCTGGGGACCACAAAGAACTTTCCTTGCAGGAAAGGCCCTGTTAATTAAATTTTATATAAAGGCTCACCAAATATATCTTTTTCTCCAAGTCAAATGTTGTAAGTATTTCCCAGAGAGACCTCAACTATGGGCTTTTCTGTGAAAATCAATTAGTCTTATGATTATGAGATAGTGTAGTTAGAGTTTTCCTGCCTGGCCCACAGTCAGGACAAATCTCTCTCATCCTCCAGGCTCATAGGTGCTCAGACCCAACCAAGTAAACACACAGAAACTTATGGCTCGTGGCTTACATCTTCCTTCTCATGGTGGTGGCTGGTAGTATATCTCCACCCCAGCCTTCCACTTCCCAGAATTCTCTTCTCTCTTGCCCTGCCTATACTTCTTGCCTGGCCACTGGCCAAACAGCATTTTATTTATACAGAGCGATATCCACAGCACTTCCCCTTTTCTTTTTTTTTAAAAAGGAAGGTTTTAACTTTTACATAGTAAAATTACATATAACAAAACAATTATCAAGCAAGAATTACAGTTACAATATTAAAGAAGGTATCCTATCTTATATTTGTGAGTCTAAGGTTTTATATCTAACTTATCTTTTATCATAATTAAGGAAATTATAACTATCTAGTCTTCAACCACATCAAAGACCTCAGAAGGATATAATATTACCTGAGAAATGGGAGAAGGATAAAAGCAACTTTTGGGAATCTTGCAGGGTAGACAGAGACAGCTGGCAGCCTGGACAGTCATCTAATGATCCTTTGTAAATGTTTCCATTAGATTGCTTATAGGCAAGTCCACGGGGCATTTTCTTGATCAATGATTGATGTGGGAGGGCCCAGACCACTGAGGGTAGTCCCATCCCTAGACAGATGATCCTTAATAGTTTAAGAAAGCAAGCCAGCATTCTTCCATAGCCTCCACTTCAGTTCCTGCCTTTAGGATCCTGCCTTGAATTCCTGTCCTGACTTCCCTCAGTGATGGACTGTAAGCTGTCAGATGAAATAAACCCCTTTCTCCCCAAATTGCTTTTGGTCAGAGTTTTATCACAGCAATAGACAGCAAACTAAAACAGAAATTGGTGCGAGGATCATGAGGTATTGCTGTGACAGACATATCCATGTTGTTTTGGAGAGGATTGTAGCAGGAGTTTGGAACTTTGGGCTGAAAAACCATTGACTGTTCCAAGCATAATGGGCTATTCTGTTGTGGCTTGAAGGATACAAGTATTGAGAGCAATGCAGACTATGGGGGCCTGGCTTGTGAAGTTTCAGAGGGAAGCAAAGAGTCTATCAGGGCTGTGTGATACATTGGAAATAAGAATCTGCGATGTCCACTCAGCTGGAAGTGAAGAATCAACTGTGATTAACAAGAGACCAGCGTCATTGAAGTGAAACCTTTGCTGCACTGGGACAATTGACGCTGGTTCACTGGGGCTGAGAAATCAGCGGCTATTAAGAAGAGACTAGCATCATTGAGAGGAAATTTTCTGGGAGTATTTCCTCAGGGTCCGCACACAGAAGCTGTATTTCAGAGGGGACCAAGGCTGCAAATATAATGCAGGCAGAAAAGCTTAGTAAAATGTAAGGGAGTTTCCCACAGGGTACTAGTTCGGAAGGCATAAAGGGGTCATGGAGAGCATCAAAGCCTTAACACTGAGAGGCAAGAAGAGGCTAGTGGTAAATGTGCAGCCTAGTTCCAGTGGAGACCCCAGAATACTGGAGATACCATAACTGTGGGAAAACCACCAAGGACAGCAGTAGCCAACAAGACAAACTGTGTGTATTGTGGATGGGAAAGTTGCAGAAGTGGGGCTACTCAGGACTTTTGGAGTTCAGAGGAGGGTGAGTGGGTCCCAGATGCCAAGCATTGAACTTTTTACACTGTTGAAGTTCAGTTTGCTTTGATTTGGTTGTGACTGTGCCCTGGTTTTTCCCTCTTGAGGAAGAAATTATATAACTGCATTTTCATTTTTACAGGATCCCTCAGTTAAGAGATTTTGAACTTTAAAAGGAACTTGGGTGTTTTAAAAAGACAACTTTTTAGCGTATTTGAACTTTTAGACTGTGAAACTTTTAAAGTTATCTGTACTTTATATTGTGATGTTAATATTAATATGAGATGTTGGGGACGGACCAAGGAAGGCTTAATGCAAGTGGTTGTGTTCTTGTTTATCCAAACTTCTGTATCCCTTTTACATTCCAGGGTATTGTGTTTTAAGTTGCTTTGAACTTGTTCCAGTATTAGTTTATATTCTGTGGCAGACCAGCCCCTAAACTTAATTTACCCCAGGAACTCTTGAGGATTGAGGGATAAGAGACTTAGTTAGAAATAGAGTGTAAAGAAACAGAGAGAAACACAGGATAGACTCGGGTGGGCCTGGATCCTTCTACACCAGCCCAGAACTTTATTCCAAAGGTCTATTTATAACAATGCCAAGGGGTGGAGCAAAAGACCCCCCTCCCTTGCTAGTTAGACCCTTCCAAACACCTGGTACGCAGGCCCGTGGTCCAATCAACCTCTTATGCAATCCTGCTGGGTACAGCCATTAGGAAACCTGGTGGGCTCCAACAATACTCTGTTTTTTTTAAGTTTTGAAACATTTTCCTAAGACCCCCAAATCCATGTAAGAGTTAAAAGATCTCCTGGGAGCGGGGGTTGTAGAGATGGCTTAGTGGTTAAGAGCACTTGCTGTGAAGAGGTCCCAAATTCGGATCCTAGCACCCACAAGGCAGCTCACAACTGTCTGTAACTCCAGTCCCAGGGAATCTGACACCCTCTTCTAGACTCCACAGTCACCAGGCAGACATGAGGTGCACAGACATACATGTAGACATTCACATAAATATAAAATAAATCTTAAAAGAAAAAAATGAAATCACAATATAAAAAAATCATTCTCCTAGATTGAGTCCATTAAAAATTTAAAACTTTTCATAACAAATTGATATCAGTTTAATGGACATAACTTTTAAAATTTAACTGACATATCATCTACAAATCAATATTAATCACTGCCAGAGTGTGACAATCTTAGCATTAGTTTATTAATATTTCTGTGTTTTAAAGCATGCAAATAGTTTGGAATGTGTTCTTATGAAAGGAATGGGAATGGAAGTTTGTGTGTGTGTGTGTGTGTGTGTGTGTGTGTGTGTGTGGTGTGTGTGTGTGTATTCCCAGTTGTTTAACTACTTCCAACTTATTTGCCACAATTCAAAACAAACTATTACAAAAAATTGTTCTGTATATGATAGCATATAGTTATAATCTCAACATTCAGGAAGATAAGACAGGAGACTTAGGCTCCATAATCAGACTTGTCTCCAAATTTTGTAAAAAAAAATGTTTTATAAATCAACCACCTTCCTCAGTTTCTTATAGGTAGTGGAAGCCTTCTATTTTGCAAAAGCCATGGACTTGTTCCTTTATTGAATATCTTAGTACATATTAAGATTGAGAATGGGTTCAGAAGTATGTTTATTTGGTAAAGAAGAAAATGACTATAGTAAAAGGAAGCATATCATTAATCACCCATGCTTTTTTTAGGCAGTTCAGATTTAAGAATGTGTTCACAAGGAAACTGGACTCTTTTAAAATTGCCATTATGTCCATACTTTTGAAAAACCTTAATTATATGGGCCACCGTTTTTGAGACCTTTGTTCTACAACATTTGGCATACAGTGTTTGCTGAGTACTCTAAAGAAATGGATAAATGGCTATATTTATTAGAACTGTGGAATGGATGAATACTAGGAGTATTTTTATGCTGACTCATCATTGCCAAAGTGTGTTGAAAACCCCCACCATATTCAACCTAAGATGATGAAAGTGTCATCTATGATAAGGAAATATTTAGAGCAAAGATGCTCCAGATTCTTTCTGATTTCAGTACTTATATCTAGCATGCTTCATTGTCATAATAATCTTTCATTTGAAGTTATAATTTATGAGCTTAAACTTGTTGTTTTAAATATACTTACTGTTTTAAGTTGCACCATTATTTTAAGCAGATGTGCCTGAACAGACACAATTTATTTACTGTGTTAGGTTGGGTTACTATAAAAATTTATCATAGGCTAGGTGCTTATAAACAATAAAATATCACTTTCACAGTTCTGGATGCTGGAAATTCTCAGATCAAAGCCCCAATATGTTGTATGTTTGATGGGTTCTTATTTTCTGGTTCACAGATAATTCTGAAGTATACCTTGTTTGGAACAAAAGTCCTTGCAGGTGTAATTAAACAATATCAAAATGAAGAGATAATTACAGATTATTTTGTGGGCTCTGGATGTGTGTGTGTGTGTGTGTGTGTGTGTGTGTGTGTGTGTGTGTGTAGTATAAGGAAGGAAGAATCCCCTTAAAGGTCTACAGAGAGTGCAGCCCTGCTGCTGCCTTGATTTTTGACTTCTGACTTTTTGAACTGTGAAGAATAAATTACCACCATGCTTTAAATCCATGATAATTTGAGGTCAACATAGATCCAGTATTGAACATGGGGCTTTTTAGTCAGCTAGCTTGAATTTGATCTATTTATCATGAAAGATTAGTTAGTAGTTTTGGTAAAGATATTGCTTTTATTGCATTTTTATTCATTTTATAGGAATGGGCACACATTGCAGATAAGTAAAAGTCAGAAGACAACCCACATGAGTCAGTTCTCTCCTTCTACCATGTGGGTAGAGGAATAAACCCAGGCCGTCAGGTTTGGTATAAAGTGCTCTAACTATTAAGCTATCCCACCAGCCTGATATTATCATTTTTAAATAAGTGAGAGCATTTTTCTTATCATAAGAAAAAAATTAGAAATAGGAAAATAATTATAATCCCCAAATATTATTTAATAGGCTATGATGTTTTGTCTACAGAAGAAAATTTGGTAAATAAGTAGTCCAAGCTATACATGAGCTATCTATTGGTGATTGTAAAATGAATAATTCTTCATTTTACATAACAGAGTGCATTCAGTTGAAAGGAGGAGGGGGTCAGTCAAGCCTGTAACTTAATTGTCTTGACTATTTTAGTTGACTAGAGAGTCATTTCATGAGATGTGTAAAGTGAATTTATATCTTACCAAATGTCTGACAAGTAGCATGTACTCAAATTTTTATTTTGTATTATATTAATATATTCTTATTATATACTGTTACTGTAAATAATGTGTAGCCTTGAATATTTTTTGAAAGATTGTGTGTGTGTGTGTGTGCGTGTGTGTGTGTGTGTGTGTGTGTGTGTGTGTGTGTGTGTGTGTATGCGCCTAGATGCATGTATGGGAGTACCTGTGCAGGCCAGAAGAGAGTGTCAGACTCCCTAGGGCTGGAGTTACAGGCTGTTGTAAGCCACCCAATGTGGGTGCTGGGAGCCAAACTCCAGTTCTCTGAAAGAATAAGTGCTTCTTATGGCCAAGCCCACCCCACTCTCTGAATACATTTTAAGAGCTATGAACTATGTGATACAGGATGTGTAGAGTGCCACCTTAAACTGTATTACCCAAAAGGTATTTATAATTGAGGAAGTGAGACAAGGCCTATGAACTGTGATTTTAAAATGACAAATACTTGGCTTTATAAATCAGCATTTACACATTAAAATGAATATTGTCTTCTAAATTGGTTGCTTTAGGAAATATATTAGCCTCACAAAATTGGCATTACTTAAAAGTGTTTTGGAACTCTTCTAGTAGTATTTTCTTCAGAGCTTGTAGTATGTTGCTCAGAACTTTATGGGTAGAAGTTATGTCTCTTGGAACCTAGTTGGTCTTTTAAGTTAATTTATTTAAAGTAGAACACATGTGTGTACAAACTCAGATTTGTTTTAAAAGACAATTTTGTTTCATTACTTTATGAACATGTTTTATAAGAATTGAAATGGGACATTTAGAATTTTCTAGTGCCATTTCCCTCACCCAGCATGAATTCCTTGCTTCCAAGTTCTGTTGAGAAGAGTTGATTAGAAATTGCTATGGATCAATAACTTCTACATGTCTCCTATTCTCTTTATTTTTAAATGAAAGTTCCTGCTGGCATCACACCACTGTATATTGAGTATGTGTATGGGTCACATATTTTGTGTGATTAGGCAAAGGTCTCTGGATCAGATTGTTTCTGAGGAGCTGGGTTGGCAAGACCTGATCTGCATACAGATTATAATAGCATCTTCTTTGTCACTTTTCCAGCCTCTGTCCCCTGCCTGATCCTAAAAATCAGTGTGACTCAATTCAAATTTTTGTTATGACAACACTTTACTTCTAGATACAAATTTCTGTTTCATTTAGTCTTTGTTACACAAGAAACCAGCCCCAAGACTGGACCTGCCTGTACTGAATCCACCAGGTTGAACTGAATCCCCAGGGGAGTCTTGGCCCTGGAGGAGATGGGAATGGAGGGGAGGGGAGGGGGGAAAGGTGGAGGTAGGGGTGGGAGGGGGGAGGACAGGGGAACCCATGGCTAATATGTAAAATTAAAACACAAATATAACAATAATAATAAAATAAAAAAGTAAAAAAAAAAGAAACCAGCCCCAAACACATTCATTTAAAATAACAAAACAAAAGAAAATTGAATAGCTGATAGTTTCTGAAGACACACTAATCCACTAGTAACTAATTATTGTTAGATAGTCTCTATAGCTAAATGAGACAAAATGTAGACATGGCCAATATAGTACATGGAACATAGAGAAAATACTCAATAAATATTTGGGTATTTTTTTTGTTTGTTTGTTTTGGTTTTTTGAGACAGGGTTTCTCTGCAGCTTTTGAGGCTGTCCTGGAACTCGCTTTGTAGACCAGGCTGGCCTCGAACTCACAGAGATCCACCTGCCTCGGCCTCCCGAGTGCTGGGATTACAGACATGCGCCACCAGTGCCCAGCTCGATAAATATTTGTTATTGCTTCTGTATCTTAAAATGAAGTTAATGTCTAATTCTATCCAATAGTGCAACAAAGGTGAATTGTTAGTTTTTCATCTACATCACAAAGCTCCATTTATATAAAAATATTTTTAGTTTATATGCACTTGAAATATTTCTCCTCCAAGATCAACACATTAAGGTCCTGTTGTCATCCTCTCACATCAGGATTTAGAGATGATGTATAAAAAATGGAGAAATGAGTGTACCAAAAGCTAATTATAGTCCACAGGCCAGATATCCATATGGCACAATGATCTTGAAAAGGTTTTGTGATGAAGGTAAAATCTACCCGGGCTTAGGATTCAAGTAGAGTTTGGATGGACTGAAAAAGGACATTAATGCATGCTTTATATGAGCTGAAAGGGGTTTGACTAAGTCATGTGCAATGATGAATGTGTTCATTATTGACTATCTGCCTAGCAAAAGAGGGTTTTTTTTTTCCAGAGGGGAGGTAGTTGTAAATAAACTTGAAAATGGTTTCATTCTTTAAGGTTGTGCCCCTTAACCAGCTCCTGTAGCAGCTACAGTGGCTGAGGATGGCTGGGAGGAGAACCAGTAGATTCTGCCAAAGTAGCTCCTCTTGCCTTTGGAAAAAGAATACTAATTACTGTGGATGCTAATTGTTTCTATTTGAAAATTCTTATAGTGGTTTTTCTGAAACACATTAAGTGAGCATTAGGTGGGTAACTAAATCACTGCCAGTAAAGAATCTTTACTACTAGTGTGGAAAGACTTAGTTGCATAAGAAAATGAGCTTGGCACCTCCTCTTCTATTATACTGTTCTAGGAGCTGATAATTGGAAATGTTTTAAGAGAAAAGGTTATAATTACTGTTCTGGAGTTGTGGCTTTTAGTTCTTTTCCATTTGAAATTTTATGTTTACTTTTTAAGTGACTCACTTGGAGGAATATCAGTTGCCAAAAAACCTCACTATACATTATTCACTTGTGTTGAGTTATAACACAAATGGGCTGGGAGTGACAGCACATACCTTTAATCCCAGCACTTGGAAGACAGAGGCAGGCAGATCTCTACAAGTTTGAGGACAACCTGGTCTACATAATGAGTTCTAGATCATCAAGAGCTATATAGTGAGAGTCTGTCTCAAAAACATCAAACAACAACAATATATTTGTATGGTGTTACAATAGCTCTGTGTATACTGAGAAGAGTAGATTGCAATTTTTTTATTTGACTGGCCATACAGACCCATAAAGTTAGCATCTTCACTCTGTCTCTCCCCCAATCCCCTTGCTCACTTTCTCCTCCTTGCTTCCCTGCTCAAATATACCTTGAGACATTGGCATATTAGCTAATGAAAGTTTTGAATCCCATGGGATTTCTAGCCTTTATCTCAAACAAAGTCGAAGTGTGTGAGGTTTTTGAACATCTCAAGTAAGACCTCTATTTTTTAGTTTTTTTTTTTAAAACACCTTTACTTTTGTCTATTTTTCAGCTTATGTGTCTCCTCATAGTAGATTGTTCATTTTCTGAAAGAGAAACAAGATAGAGGAAAAGGCATAGATTCTTTTATATACCATAGTGAAAATATTATTTTATTATTTTCATTTATCATAGCTTCTACTTTTATGTGTCTCTCCTTCCTCTAAGTACTGGTTACTGAGGTATGCAGAGTGGACACTCAATTTCAAAATGTCCATTTTAAGGTTCTTATTTCCTAAAGCTTGGGAGCACCTATTAGCTAACAGATGCTACAATGTATATAACCATTAATTCTCCATAATAAATAGCTACCATGTTTGATTGGTTAGTAAAATAATTATTAACTATATTTACTACTAAAAAAATGTGAACAGTAACCAATCAGGGCAAACTCTGACTCATTTGAAAAATGAATTTCCAAATGGTTTCACCAAAACCTAGTTCAGGACTTATTGCTAGATCTTATTTAAAGTGATATCCTAGATTTCTAGTATTTATATTCCTCCATACTTTACCATAAAAGGGAGTCTAAAAATGTTGAATTAATTAATTAAATCAGAGGTCTCAATAACTGCTAAATCATTAGCAGCATCTCTTCCAAAATGTTTTCTGTCTATGATGTAGCTATAGCTAAAGTATAGAGAGGGTATATTTTTATGGTTGATAAAATGACTAAGGCCCTTTAGCTCATTTAAGGAGAAATAAAGCATGTCATCTAGAAATTCACTAGAAATCTCAGTCTCTACTCCCTAGCCCCCTATGTTAAATGTTCATGAGGTTCGCCAGGGGAGTTGAGGAGGTGTCCTGTAAGCAACCATTCATTCCTTGTTATGTTGAGATAAGTAGTGTGAGAGAAGGACTTAGGAGACAGGAAGAAACACCAAAGATCCCAAACATAGCCCACTGTCCCGGAGTATTTATTTCTTATATTTTTGGTTGTGAGCCTAGCCTTTAACAGCTGACCTATCCCTCCAGCCTGAATATTTATTTCTTAGAGACAGGATTATGCAGCTATGTAGCCTAAGCTGGCTTGGATCTCACAGTCCTCCTTCATCTTCTGAGCGCTGGAATTCTAGATGTGTGCCACTAGTCTTTACTTAGTTTGGAGAGTTTAATGATTAATGATAATTTTAAGTTGATAAATTATAATTTAAAATCCCAACATATGCAATGAATAATGTTCTAAAGTTGTAACATTAAAAGGCTTTTCAGTCATGTAACAAAGAATATTGGGCTGGGGCATTTCTGTTGAGCCACTAGGAGAGCAGTCAACTGTCCATTCTTAACTAGACACTGAATATTTACTAAATATAAAACTCTGTGGTAAATGCAAAGATGAGCAAGATAAGCTCTGGCTCTTTTTTAAAAATTACATCAAACTTGTGTCACTGGAACAAGATAAATAGGATCCCAAGCCCTTACTATATACTAGTTGTAATATGTAAAGAGGAATAAAGTTAAATGTTAACTGGTCTAAATGCTACAAAGAGGTAAGCAGAAGTAATAATGACTTGTAATGATTTAATAAATGCCATCATCATAGAGAAGGGGGGATGTGTATATTTTTCCAGGACAATTATTTTTAATGGCAACGGAACTGAGTTTATACTGACAATAGACAACATGTCACTGGGAGAAAGATAATTATATCCTAAAGTAAGGACTGAACAGGTTACTAGAGTTTTGCCATAACATTCACAAAGGAATTAAAATTATATGAGTATATATGTTTAAGCTTATTTAGGTTTCCATCAGTTTAGGGGCATGCCATAACCTCTTGATATAATGATGAATGATGATACCAAATCACATATGAAAACTCTTTTCTTCATAACTGGGTATGTGTGATAGAGTTTAGTAGGTGTAGTCCTTCAGTTTCATTGTGATTTAGCACCTTAGTCTTAAAACCCAACAGTTTAAAACCCAAAAACAAATGCTAGGGTAGAGTAAAATCTTTGTCTACTTTCTGATGCTTTCAAAGGATACCCAAGTATTGTTAACGTGTGCCAATAATGTCATAATGCCCATGTAGCAAACTGGCTGAAGGGGGCTGGCCAGTTCAAATATATAATAATCTCCATTGAAAACAGTGAAATACATGCTTGCATTCCCACCAGCAGTGGAGGAGAGTTCCCCTTGCTCCACATCCTCTCCAGCATAAGCTGTCTTCTGTGTTTTTGATCTTAGCCACTCTGACAGGTGTAAGGTGGTATCTCAGAGTCGTTTTGATTTGCATTTCCCAGATAATTAGGGATGTTGAGCAATTCCTTAAATGTCTTTCAGCCATTTGAACTTCCTCTGTGGAGAATTCTCTGTTTAGTTCTATAGCCCATTTCTTAATTGGACTGTTGGGCATTTTGATGTCTAATTTCTTGAGTTCTTTATATATTCTCAATATCAGCCCTCTGTCAGATGTGGGGTTGGTGAAGACCTTTTCACATTCTGTAGGCTGTTGCTTTGTCTTGTTGACCATGTCCTTTGCTCTACAAAAGCTTCTCAGTTTCAACAGGTCCCATTGATTGATTGTTTCTCTCAATGTCTGTGCTACTGGTGTTATATTTAGAAAGTGATCTCCGGTGCCAATGCGTTCAAGACTACTTCCTACTTTCTCTTCTATCAGGTTCAGAGTAACTGGATTTATGTTGAGGTCTTTGATCCACTTGGACAATAGTCTACTTAGCTTGTCTGTGGGATTTGCAGGTCTGCCTTTGTAGGTGAAAAATACTTTGAAAATGCATAAATAGTAGGAAGAGCAAGGCAGTGAAGAGGTTAATCTGTCTGTTGGGACAACAGAGCTGTAGCATGTGACAAAAGCAAAAAAAAAAATGTGTATGATCTTTATTAGTTAATTAATATTGTCTTACCTCTTGGCTATCTAAGATGAGTATCTGTTCTGTCCAAGGAAAAATAAAATTGTATTTCTTATGTTTGCTGGTATCTAGAACTATTAAAATGTGTAGAAGAAACTGGGTGTGCCAATTTCTGTCTTGTTTAGTGCTATTATCTATTACCTTTTCTAGATAATTGTGCAAGGTGGATTTTTCAGCATGTATAGTTATTATATATAATGAGTGCTCTAGTTTAGATACATAGGAGAAAATATGGCTCCTAGTGTTCATTGTTAGATGTGGACCCATAGTACAAGTAAAGAAATTAATTAGAATGAAGATTTCAGGACAGTACTAAAAGTGAAGATTTTATGTTCTTTTTTTGTGTGCTGGGATAATGAAAATGCCTGAGTAACACTGCTTTCAGGCAGTTACTTGTTCTACATATTGTCTCACAGCTGCTTGGTAAACAAGAAGACTACTAAACCCAGAATCAATCATAAGTTATTTTATTTGTGAGGTAAGGAGGTATTACTGTTTTGGAAGTCCACTATTTTTAGGAAATAGTATGACAAGAAGTAAAGGCATGAGCTGAAATTAGAAAGCAAATTCACTCATTTTATGTCAGTATCAACATAGACTTTTACTTCCATTCCTATTTTTGAAAGCCTATAGTAGAATAATTGACAATTACCATGAATGTACTAAATACCTGCAGCAGAACATGAGAATTGGAGGGGTTTTTTTAATGTATCAATTGGTCCCTCATGTTCCCATCCCCATTGGGATGGCCAAGTTGGGAGAAAGAGAGGGAGGGAGGGAGAGAGGGACAGAGAGAGAGAGAGAGAGAGAGAGAGAGAGAGAGAGAGAGAGAGCAATGAAAGAGATATCTTGATAGGGGAGGCCATTATGGGGTTAGAGAGAAACCTGGTGCCAGGGAAACTCCCAGGAATCCACAAAGATGACCCAGCTAAGACTCCTAGCAACAGTGGAGAGAATGCCTGAACTGGCTTTCTCCTGTAATCAGATTGGTGACTACCCTAATTGTCATCATAGAGCCTTTATCCAGTGACTGAAGGAAGCAGATGCAGAGATTCACAGCCAAGCACTGGGCTGAGCTCCTGAAGTTCAGTTGAAGAGAGGGAGGAAGGAATAATATGAACAAGGGGGACAAGATCATGACAGAGAAATCTACAAAGACAGCTGACCTGAGCTCGGGGGGGGGGGGGAGCTCACGGACTCTAGACTGACAGCCAGGGAGCCTACATAGGACTGACCTAAGCCTTCTGCATGTGGGTGATAGTTGTGTAGCTTGGTCTGTTTGTGGTCCCTAGCAGTGGGCCAAGATCTGTCCCTGGTGCATGAGCTGGCTTTTTGGAACCTATTCCCTATGGTGGGATGCCTCGCTCAGCCTTGATGCAGAAGGGAGGAGCTTGGTCCTGGTCCTGCCTCATCTTGGTATGCTGTGCCTTGTTGACTCCCATGGGAAACCTAACTCTTTCTGAGGAGTGCATGGGGGATATAAATGAGGTGGGAGAGGGAATAGGATGAGAGGAGGGAGGGGAAACTGTGGTTAGTATGTAAAATAAATGAAAAATTAATAAAAAAGAAATATATTACTTGGAACTGTAACTGTACATATTTCTACAGCTACTCTTATCTACTGCAACAAAATTCCCCTGATATGTTGCACTGTAGTTTTTAGTTATCATTTTCTTTTTCTGTCCTCATTGGAGATTATTATCTATCATCCTTCTCCTCTTCCCCCTCTTCCTCTTCTCTTATCCATACTGTCCTTCATCTTCATCTTGTCATCCTAAATCAGTGGTGGTTTGAATGAGAATGACCCACATAATCTCTTACGTTTAAATACTGGGTCTCCAGTTGGTGGAATAGTTTAGGAAGGAGTAGGGGGTGGAGTCGTGTTGGAGGAAGTGTGTCACTGGGATCAGACTTTGGGGTTTCAACTGACTCGTGCCATTCCCAGTGTATTCTTTGCCTTCTGTTTGTGAGTTCTCAGATGTTCCTTTGCTCTGCCATCATGCACCCTAACTTTATGGAACCATGATCCCAATTAAATGCCTTTCTTTATAAATTGCCTTGGCTGTAATGTTATGTTATAGCATTAGAAAAGTAACTAATACAGAAGCTGGTACCAGAGAGTATGCTGTTTCTATGATAGATCTTGCCATGTGTTTAGTGTTTTGTTTTGTTTAAAAATGTGGAAGTCTTTGGGACTTTGTACTAGAAACATAGTTAAACAGTGTAAGCAGAGCTTAATGAGCTATCTTAGTAGAAGCTTGGAAGACAGTAATAGCCACCAGCTAACCTCAGAGGTAGCTGGGCTAAGAGCCAAGGAGATGGCAGAAAAGAAAGGTATATAAGCCTGGGTAAACAGGAAGTCGCTGCTCCTTGGAAGCTGTGGAGTTGGTGAGGTGAGCTTAGCTGGTGACTTTCCATATTTCCCTAATCTCTCTAAGGCTTTAACCAAAATTTCTAGCTCCATGTTTTTTTATTTAATAAGATCATTTAGAAATTCATCTACAATTTTCAAGAGACATATTTGAGTTTTATTATTGGGTTGTGAATATTCTTTGTATATTCTCAATATATGCCTATTATCACATATGTAACATGCAAATCTTTCTGATAGTCTCTGAGTTGTTTCCTTCTTTTGGGTGGGGTCCCTTGCCATACAAATGGTTTTAATTTTGAAATTCAATGTATTTTTATTCTATTGCTTGTTTTTTTTATTTTAATTTTTATTTTTTGTGGAGCTGAGGATCGAACCCAGGGCCTTGTGCTTACTAGGCAAGCACTCTACCACTGAGCTAAATCCCCAAACCCTGCTTGTTTTATTTTTTAAAAATTGTTGTTTAATAGGGCTTCATTTAGTCTAGACTGGCCTCACACTTGCTGCATACCTGAGGACGACCTCAAACTCCTGATTCTCCTGCCTCCATCTCCCAAGTGCTGGGATTGCAGGAATATGCCACTAAACCCAGACTATTATATTGGTTTTTGCGCTTTTAGTGTCATATCTAAAAATTTGTAGTGAAAACAAAATCATGAAGAGTTCCTTCTATGTTTTCTTCTGAGGATTTTATTTTATATTTTTTGTAGTGTTGGGCATCAAACTCAAGGCCTCAACCATGGTAGGCAACTACAGTATCACCAAGCTGCCTATCTCCACTTTCTTTATAGGATCTTATAGTTTTATTGTTTTATTTAGATATTTGATTCATTTTGTGCTAATTTCTATGTATAATATGAGAAAGGGATCAAAGTTCATTATTTTGAATATGGCTATCCAGTTTTCCAGACATTGTTGTTTTCTTTCATTAAATGGTTTTTGACAATCCTATTGAATCATTTGGGCATGTATATAAGGATTCATCACTTTCTTAATTTAATGAGATCCTATTTGTCAATTATTGGCATTATTTTCTTTTTTTGTATATCAGTTGGATTTTTATTTATTTATTTTATTCATTTTTCTTTATTAAGAAATTTTCTACTCATACCACATACTATCCACAGATCCCCCTCCTCCCTCCTCCCAGCCCAGCCCTCTTTCCCAAGCCACCCCGCATCCCCACATTCCCCAAATCAAGGTCTCCCATGGGGAGTCAGCAGAGGCCAGCAAACTGAGCCTAGGTAGGTCCAAGTCCCTTCCCATTGCACCAAGGCTGTGCAAGATTACAGAAGCCTGCCCAAGATTCCAGAAGCCTGCCCATAGACCAGGGACAGATCCTAATTCCCCTGCCTGGGTGCCCCCTAAACATTTTGAGCCAAACAACCATCTTCCAAATCTAGAGGGCCTAGTCCAGTCCCATGGGAGCTCCACAGCCACCAGTCCACAGTTCATGGGCTTCCACTAGTGTGGCCGGTCATCTCTGCACATCCTCCCATCATGATCTCAACATCCCTCACCTGCAGTATCTCTCCTCTCTCTCATCAGTTGGATTCTCGGAGCTTAGCCTGGTACCTGGCCATGGATCTCTGTATCTGTCTCCATCAGTCACTGGACAAAGGCTCTATGATGACAGCTAGGTTATTTGCTAGGCTAGTTACCAGAGTAGACCGGTCCAGGCACCCTTTGGACCACTGCCAGAACTCCAAGGTGGGGTCATACTGTGGATTCCTGAGAGCACCTCCCCAGCACCCTGCCTCTTCCTATTCCCATGATGTCCTCACTTATCATGGTGTCTTCCTCCCTGCCCTCCCACTCTGTCCCTGTTCCAGCTTGATCCTCCCATTTCCCTATGTTCTCATGTCCCACTCTTCACCCTCTGCCACCCCACACACACCCAGTCCACTCATGTAGATTTCATCCACTTCTCCTTCACAGGGTCATCTGTGTGTCCCTCCTGGAGTCTTTCCCTGTTAGCTAGCCTGGAGTTGTGGGTTGCACTCTAGCCATCCCTTCCCTCACATCTAGTATCCACTTATGAGTGAGTACATACTATGTGCTTCTGAGACTGGGTTACCTCACTCAAGATGATACTTTCTAGTTCCATCCATTTGCCTGCAAATTTCATGATATCATTTTTTTTTTACTGCTGAGTAGTACTCCATTGTGTATATATGCCATATTTTCTTTATCCATTCTTCAGTTGAGGGGCATCTGTGTTGTTTCCAGATTCTTGCTATCACAAATAATTCTGATATGAACATAGTTGAGAATGTGTCCTTGTGGTAACATTGAGCATTCCTTGGGTATATGCCCAAGAGTGGTATAACTGGGTCTTCTCAGAAGACTTATTCCCAATTTTCTGAGAAACCGCCATACTGATTTCCAGAGTGGCTGTACAAGTTTGCATTCCCACCAACAGTGGAGAAGTGTTCCCCTTGCTCCACATCCTCTCCAACATAGGTTGTCTTCAGTGTTTTTGATCTTAGCCATTATGACAGGTGTAAGATGTTATCTCAGAGTTGTTTTGATTTGCATTTCCCTAATGACTAAGGATGTTGAGCAATTCCTTAAATGCCTTTCAGCCATTTGAGAATCTTCTGTTGAGAATTCTTTGTTAAGTTCTATAGCCAGTTTTTTAATTGGACTGTTAGGTATTTTGATGTCTAGTTTCTTGAGTTCTTTATATATTTTGGATATCAGCCCTCTGTCAGATGTGGGGTTGGTGAAGATCTTTTCCCATTCTGTAGGCTGTTGTTTGATCTTATTGACTGTGTCCTTTGCTCTACAAAAGCTTCTCAGTTTCAGGAGGTCCCATTTATTAATTGTCACTCTCAGTGTCTGTGCTGCTGGTGTTATATTTAGGAAGTGATCTCCTGTGCTAATTAGTTCCAGACTACTTCCTACTTTCTCTTCTATCAAGTTCAGTGTAACTGGATTTATGTTGAGGTCTTTGATCCACTTGGACTTGAGTTTTGTGCATGGCAACAGATATGGATCTGTTTGCAATCTTCTGCATGATGACATCCAGTTGTGCCAGCACCATTTGTTGAAGATGCTTTCTTTTTTCCATAGTACAGTTTTGGCTTCTTTGTTGAAAATTATATTTTCATAGGTATGTGGATTAATGTTAGGGTCTTCAATTCAATTCCATTGGTCCACATGCCAGTTTTTATGACAGTACCAAGCTGTTTTTATTACTATAGCTCTATAGTAGAGCTTGAGGTCAGGGATTATGATGCCTCCAGAGGTTGCTTTATTATACAGAATTCTTTTAGCTATTCTAGGTTTTTTGTTTTTCCATAGAAAGTTAAGTATTGTTCTTTCCAAGTCTGTGAAGAATTGTGTTGGGATTTTGATGGGGATTGCATTGAATCTGTAGATTGGTTTTGGTAAGATTGCCATTTTTGCTATGTTGATTCTACCTATCCATGAGCATGGGAGATCTTTCCATTTTCTGATATCTTCTTCAGAGACTTGAAGTTCTTATCATACAGGTCTTTCACTTGCTTAGTTAGAGTTACCCCAAGGTATTTTATATTATTTGTGGCTATTGTAAAGGGTGATGTCTAATTTCTTTTTCAGCACCTTTTTCGTTTGTATATAGGAGGGCTACTGATTTTTTTGAGTTAATCTTATATCCTGCCACCTTACTGAAGGAGTTTATCAGCTGTAGGAGTTTGGGGGATCACTTATGTATACTATCATATCATCTGCAAATAATGAAAGTTTGACTTCTTCCTTTCCAATTTGTATCCCTTTGATCTCCTTTTGTTGTTATTGATCTATCTAGAACTTCACGTACTATATTGAATAAGTATGAGGAGAGTGGACAGCCTTGTCTTGTTCCTGATTTTAATGGAATTGTTTTGAGTTTCTCTTCATTTAATTTGATGTTGGCTGTTGGCTTGCTGTAGATTGCCTTTACTATGTTTAGGTATGTTACTTTTATTCCTGATCTCTCTAGAACCTTTTTCATGAAGGGGTGTTGGATTTTGTCAAAGGCTTTTTCAGCATCCAATGATATGATCATGTTTTTTTTTTCTTTCAGTTTGTTTATATGGTATATTACATTGACAGATTTTCATATGTTGAACCATCCTTGCTTCACTGGGATGAAGCCTACTTGGTCATGGTGGATAATTTTTTGATGTGTTCCTGGATTCATTTAGCCAGTATTTTGTTGAGTATTTTTTGCATCAATGTTCATGAGGGAGATTGGTCTGTAATTCTCTTTCTTTATTGCATCTTTGTGTGGTTTGGGTATCAGGGTAACTGTAGCCTCATAAAAAGAATTTGGTAATGTTCCTTCTGTTTCTATTGTGTGGAACAATTTGAAGAGTATTGGTATTAGCTCTTCTTTGAAAATCTGGTAGAATTCTGTGCTGAAACCACCTGGTCCTGGGCTGGTTTTGGTTGGGAGACTTTTAATAACTGTTTCTATTTCCTTAGGGGTTATTGGTCCATTTAAGTAGTTTATCTGGTCTTGATTTAACTTTGTTATGGGGTACCTATTCAGAAAATTGTCCATTTCTTTCAGTTTTTCCAATTTTGTGGAGTACAGGTTTTTGAAGTATGACCTGATTATTCTCTGGATTTCCTCATTGTCTGTTGTTATGTCCCCCTTTTCATTTCTGATTTTGTTAATTTGGATGCTCTCTCCCTGCTTTTTGGTTAATTTGGATAAGGGCTTTTGATTTTCTCAAAGAACCAACTCTTTGTTTCATTGATTCTTTGTATTATTCTCTTTGTTTCTATTGTATTGATTTCAGCCCTCAATTTGATTATTTCCTGGTGTCGGTTTCTCCTGGATGAGCTTGCTTCTTCATGTTCCAGAGCTTTCAGTTGTGCTGTTAATTCACTAGTGTGAGATTTCTCCAACTTCTTTATGTGTGCATTTAGAGCTATGAATTTTCCTCTTAGCACTGCTTTCATGGTGTCCCATAAGTTTGGGTATGTGGTACATTCATTTTCATTGAATTCTAGGAAATCTTTAATTTATTTCTTTATTTCTTCCTTTACTTATTGGTTATTCAATTGGGCATTATTCAGTTTCCATGAGATTGTAGGTGTTCTATAATTTTTATTGTTGTTGAAATCTAACTTTAAACCATGGTGTTCTGATAAGACATAGGAGGTTATTTCAATTTTTTTGTATCTGATGAGATTGCTTTGTGATGAAGCATGTGGTCGATTTTGGAGAAGGTTCCATGGCATTATTTCTGAGTGACTGGAATATTATTAACAAAGTCCTTACCACTTGGAGGGATCAACCTGGAACTGACTTGGAAGCCCCTCCCTAAGGACTAGCTCTAGTAGAATCCAGAGGTGTTATACAAGCTGACAAGGAAGAAAGGCAATTAAAAGACCTAGCCATGAACCACAACAATGATCAGCATGGAAAGATATACCCAGCAGTGCAATAGTGACACTTACATCCCAGTGGCAACCAACAGCTGTCTAATTGGACTTTAGGACTGCTCAATAGGAGGGAATTTGTGTCTGATACTGGAAACCTAGCCAACTGCCTATGGCTGGTATGGTCATGAACCCTAAAGGAGAGCCTACTGCTATGTTCCTACACTACTGTCATTCCCAGCTACATTCTAAATCCCTTTTTTAAATCTCCATGGGTAAATGGAGAGTATTGCAGAAGCCCACAACTGGTCAAGATGCAGAAAAACAACAGACTGGGATATCCAACTTGAACTGATATATCTACAATACAACCCATACACCCAGGGCTCAAGAAACATCACAGAAGAGGGTGCAGAAAGACTCTAAGAGCCAGGCTACAGGAGTCTATTGTGAAATAGTGTCTTTTATATATGACAGGGAGTTGGACCCATAAAATCTTAGCAGTATGATCACCTAAACAAGACCTACATAATGACAACACTAGTTGATGTGCCAACATGGATGGGGGAAATCTCACAAGGCCCCACCCCTAGATGAATTGCTACAAGAAATTAATGAATGCTAAGAGATGGAGGATCAGTCTTCTCCAGGAATGATGGATTCGAAAGGGAGGAGGGGGACATGGGAACAATTGGAGTGGGAAGAAAATGGGGTGGAAATGATGTAAATATAGTAATACAAACATTTGTTATGTTATGAAATTCTCAAAATAAATAAGTAAATATGTAAAAAATGAATTCCTTGCCTATGCCTGTATCTTGAAGTGTTTTCCATACTTTTTCCTCTCAACATTTTTCAAATCCATTTGGTATTGATTATTGTGCAGAGTGAGACACAGAACGCTAGTTTCATTTTTCTAGATGTATATATCTAGTTTTCTCAGTACAATTCCTTGAAAAGGCTATTCTTTTTCCAATGTGTATTTTTTGGCATCTTTGTCAAGATTCATATAGCCCTGTGACCTGAGCTTGATCCCCAGAACCCACAATGGAAGGAGAGAACTGACACCTGATAGTTGTCCTCTGACCTACACACACACACACACACACACACACACACACACACACACACACACACACACACACACACACACACACACACTAATATACTAAAAAGAAAAAGAAAATGTGAGACTGAATATATAATTAATTCCCTGCATGTTAACTCCCTGTTGGTTCATAAGTTACACCCCATGTAATTTTTTTATTGTCATGAAACCGCAAGAAACTTTCTATTGACTTTAATTTCTAAACAAAATTACCTGAGCTCTGGGATTGACTTGGCAATATTCCAGTCCTTGCTGTCAATGAGTTGCTTCAACCTTCCATATAGATCCCCAGAAGGTATATAACGTTTGCATTTAAATTCCATCCATTTAAGTCAATAATCAGAAAGAGTCTATTTAAGAAATTTTCTATAAAGAACACATACTTGTTTGAGTTGTTGCTAATAAATATCATTAACAATTCAGACAGATGTAGGTTTTATGTTTAGAAGATATATGGGTACAAAGCTAAAGTAGTGATTTATATTTTATATTTCTATGTCTTCAGCTTCATCATGAAAATAATGAATTTTTATTTTGTGTATCAAAATAAACAAATAAATATGTAAAAACAAAGTCTAAAGCTAACAAACACTTTCAGGATCACTGGAGAAGATCTAAGAATTAAAGCCAGTGTCTAATTTTGTCAAAAGCATGATGATTTCAGATCATCAAATAAAGTGACAGGGAGTAATTCTTAAAACATTTATTGTGCCGTAACTGTAGTTGCACTATCCACTGTAATCTATTGCAATTCTAACAATACTCTCTGTGAATCTCCTATTTCATAGTTAGTTTAAAGCAGTTGCTTTCTATCTTCTTTCCCTGCCTCTAAGACATTTCCTACACTGCTAACAGACCATTCCTTTGAAGTATATCCTCTTTGTACACGTCCTTATTTCTCTACTAAAAACTACCAATGATTCCAACTAGCGTTAATGACCACTAGCATTAGGCACTTCATGATCCAACCCTAGTACATTTTAACATCCTCTATCACTATTCCTTCACAGGAATTTTTGCCCTCTAACAAACTGTTCCATTAACTGTTACCCCATGTGTCTGTATTTCTATTTCCGTCTTAACTTCATCCATTAACCACAGATGGAATTCAACTTTTACTAGTTTTCTTTGGCTAGCCTATTCAAGTCCTACCATTTTCAAAGAGCTTTCTTCAACTACTATAGCTCAAATGACCTCTTTATTTAAACTAAAATGTACCCTCTATTTTTTATTCTTTAGAAATGTTTATGTATAGAAATGTTTTGCCTGAGTGTATGTATGTGCACCATGTGTGTGCCTGGTTCCAAAGAAAGTCAAAATAAGGCATGAGATCCCCTGGAACTGGAGTTACAGATGGTTGTGAGCCAACATGTGTGTGCTAGGTATTGAACCCACCTGGGTCCTATGCAAGAGCAACAAATGCTCTTCACCACTGAGCCATCTCTCCCAAACTGCTTTTGATTCTTATCTACAGTAGCTACTCTAAATTGTTTCAATTTTTATGTAAGTAGAATAAAGTAGAATATCTATACCTGGACAAATACTCTACACTACTGGAGAGGTATCGCAACACATAATTTCAAGTTATACTACAGAACCATAATGATAAAAACACCATGGTTATGGCACAAAAACAAGCACACGAATCAATGGAACAGAATAGAAATCATATATATATATATATATACTCTCTTAGCCATCTTGCTGGCCCTAATCTCACAGTTTGTAATTGTTTGTGTCAATTATATATGTTATGGTGTGCTGTTAGCTAATTAGTTTGTATTAGTTATGTAGCATCTTATGTCTGATAATCAGAAGCCTCCCCAGGACTGAGACTATACTTCTCTTTTTATTCCCACCAATAAGTATCATGAAACACTTATGACTGAAATAAGATATTTCTGGATATTTGAGTCTGGATCCATTGTACTATAGTGGGCCTCTATAACACTTTATATTTCACAATAGTACTGTGAATGTTGACTCAAAACAACAACATGATGTTTATTCCTTGTAGCTAGGGTTTTTCTCTCCGGGTCCCACCAAACCCCGGCAGTCCTGTAGCCCACTTATAAAATAAACATATAGATGCTTATATTATTTAAACTGCTTGTCCATTAGCTCAGGCCTACCATTGTCTAGCTCTTACTCTTATACTCAGCCCATTTCTGTTAATCTATATGTTGCCATGTGTTCCGTGGGTTTACCTGCCGCCTTAACATGATGCTCCCTGGATGGCAGGCTGGCATCTCCTCCTCTCTGCCTTCCTGTTCTCTCAATTTTTCTCTCTGCTAGTCCAGCCTATACTTCCTGCCTGACTACTGGCCAATCAGTGTTTTATTTATCAATCAATCATCCACAGCAATTCCTAATAGAGTTGTATCTAGAGGTATTGTTAGAATGCTACCATTCAAGACTCAAACTAAAAAGCAGAAACAAATAATTATCTGCAAAACGAGATATGACTGGCTAATGGACTATTCTTGGCTTTTCCACCTGAGTCTTCCAATTAAACTCTCTGACCTCAAAGTTTCCTACATGCAAAATGAGACAGTAATTCATACATTGATAATTGTCATGATGATTAAATACAGTTACATGTCAATATCACAGTACTAATTCATTGAAAGAATAGGTAACCAATTGCCTGTTTGAAAGGGGGTATGCTAGAAAGATGACAATCTCTCTTTCTGATAAAGCCATTCAAAAAATTTAGCCCTGTGTAATAGCAGCCATACCTGATGATACTCAAGTTACTGTCAAGCTCTAAAATACTGTAATTATAACATCATAATCCTTTTCATGTGTATTGAAATTTATGATAAAAATGCATTCACACTTACCTCATTGGAACCTCAAACTGAAAATAAAAGCTTGAAAATATTTAGTTATTGAGCCTCTGCTATATGCTAGAATCTAGCATATATTCTAACAACTAGATGAATATATGTGCTCAATAAGACCACTAACTGCTAGTACTGCTGGTGATATATTAGAGATACATACAAATGAAAAATCTTGCCCCCATGGAAGTTACATTCTGATAGATTGAATTCTGAGTGAAGCAACCTGAATTCTAGTTCTGATGTAGCTACTAACAATATTGAGAGAAAAATGTGTGCGTATTTATATTTGTATATGTTCTTATCTGGATGCTTTCATGAGGTATGAGTTGTTGTAAATAAATTATAGTTCAATCCTATTCATTCTCAAAGCTCACTTAGAATACACAGAATTTCTCTGATCTCTGTACGATAGCACCTGCAGGTGTCTCTTAGAAAATCATTTTATATCAAGGAGAGACCTGGGAAAACTATTTACCCCTTTCAGCATGTTAGTTTATTCATCTGCTGTTAGTTTTGATTTTTTGTTTTGTTTAAATCTTGAATTTAGTGCAGAGTAATGTGAAGTCTCTGAATTGTTTGCTTTCTGTCTGTTTAATCAAGGCTGTGCCTTCTAATTATTATAACTCTTTAAAGGATCCTTCAATGAAAGGAATATTTCCTTCTAATGTTTTTCCCACCTCTTTTCTCACCTTCACATCTTCCCTGGGAATATAGGGCCTATTAGTATGATTGCTGTTTGGCTGCAGGAGAAACTAAGATATAAAGAAAGTAAATAGTTAGGCCTATATTCCTGGAATTAAAAGTAGTCAGTGTTACTCTTGGACTTGGATCTTATTCACTACCCCAGATTTCAGCCAGTTCAGCCAGCCATCACATTAGAAGAAGAAGCTACATTTGTTCTGAACTTGGAGTCAGAAGACTTGCTCTTTGTTCCTGGTTCTGCCTCTTTCATGACCTTGAACAAGCATCTAAGCCCTCTAGATTTCTCTAAAATTAGATAAATGATAGCTTTTCTTAAGACTCATATTTTCCTATTCTTCAGAAGTCTTTCCCTGTCTTATCTTACTTTCTCTGGTATTTTTAATCTCAGCCTTTATTCTTTTTCCTTCTGAGAGTTCTACTCTCTTACAGTCCTGACTCCTAACATCTTTGACCAACCTCCTATTTATTTTGGGATTATATTGTCCTATGTAATTTCCTGAATTCTCCTTGAGCCTAATTTGCAATATTTACAAAGGATACTATATCTTGATTTATTACTTATTTGAATATCATCAAGCACTAAATACAATGACAATTAAAAATCCTAAATAGCTGTCTTACTTTAAGGTGCAAACAAAGAACTTCATTAAAATTACTATCAAAAGCCATGGAAGCTACATGTTGGTTTGGTGTGGAGGAATGGATCTGTGTGTGTGTGTGTGTGTGTGTGTGTGTGTAGTTAAGTAGTTAAGTTTGGATAGTGCTTGGATCTGATATATTAATTGTGTGTACCAAATGAGTTATTGCTCTTGATTAATAGTGAGTAAAATTGCTTCTGAAATGTGCTAGTTACTATTTACTGATGCCGAATACTAGAAATACCGATAAAATGAAACTTTCCTTCCTAATTACTCCCAGAGTCCAATTCTTCCTTTTTTCTAATCTTCACTAACTCATAGCAGCATGCTTTTCAGCAAATTATGATTTAGTCAATTTGTTTGGGGAAGGAAAGAATAATTGAATCATGTAAATTTTCTCCTTGAAGCTAGATTTTTTTTTCTGTTATGTTTATACGGGAATATATCATACGTGCCCCACACCATTACAGTTTTTTCTCCAAAGAAAATGGGCACAAAAGTTATCTTGCTGCATCGCCCAAGAGTTTAGCATCCTGGTGCTCTATGAGGAACAAGAGAATCCAGTTAATACCCCATAGGAAGCAAATAAAGTAGTAGGCTAGCTGTATAATATAGCTAGTCTGCTCTTCAAGTTAGGAGGGTGTGGGATAGAAGAATCCTAACTAACTATGCCTAAAGGTTCAGAGAAATGGTTAAGTAACATCACCTCTTTTAAAGGAATAGATGACTTTTGTTAAGAACAAGTGAACATTCTTAACCCCTGTTTACTAGTCTTTTCAGTCTACAAGTGAACATTCTTAACCCCTGTTTACTAGTCTTTTCAGTCTACAAGTGAACATTCTTAACCCCTGTTTACTAGTCTTTTCAGTCTACGCTAAGTGACAACTACTGCCAGCTGAGAAATATAGGTGCAAAAGAATACTTGGGCTAATAGAGGATTTTAATTTGTCTATGGATTGTGCTGAATATATGAATTGTAGTTTTAACACTAGGTTTAAGAAAATATCATCAATGAGACCTTGAAATGGATGAAAACATAAGTAGAATACTTTCCTGTGTGCTTCTTGTGGGAAGGAATGAGGAAGACCTATAGAGAGTGTATGGGTTGGAGTTTTCCTTCCAGTACTTTCTGTAGGGCTGGATTCGTGGATAGATATTGTTTAAATCTGGTTTTGTTATGGAATATCTTGTTTTCTCCATTTGTGGTGATTGAAAGCTTTGCTGGATGGGAAAACCACAGAAACAGCTGACCCAAGCTAATGGGAGTTCATGGACTCTGGACTGACAACTAGGGAGACTGGATAGGACCACACTAGGCCCTCTGAATGTGGGTGACAGTTGTGTTGCATGGTCTGTTTGTGGGTCCCCTGGCGATGGGACCAGGACCCATCCAGGGTACATGAACTGGCTTTTTAAAGCCTATTTCCTGTGGTGGGATACCTTGGCTCAGCCTTGATGCAGCAGGGGAGGGACTTAGTCCTGCCCCAACTTGGTATTCCAGCCTGTGTTGACTAACCAAGGCAGGCCTTACCCTCTGAGGAGATGATGGGGGTGGGATGGAGGGAGGTGAGGGGGAAATGAGAGAAGGGAAGGGAGGGGGAACAGTGGTTGGCACATAAAATAAAATAATAAAAAAGAAAATGTATGAAAAGGAAGGTAAAATGAAAATGAAAATCATATTTGGAGATGATATTGGGAAGGTAATCAGTAATAAGCCTTATCTTGGAAGACTTCTAATGCTAGACTCAATGGACTAAAGCTTTATTGTGAATAATACAACTAGAGAAAGTTTTATGGTCTTTACCAAAAGGAGGCAGAACAATACAGCTTTAGAATTTAAACAAACCTGACTTTGAATTACTTTTCCTAATGCTTACTGTTAGATCTTAACAATACTGCTGCTTTCTTTTTCATGCCTCACTTTTCTCCTTTCTACAGCATGGATAATAGTAATTGTCTCATACAATCTTCAGTCTTAAATGCTATAAATACAAAGTGAGATGATATATATAAAACTGAGTATCTGGCTATTCAATAAATAGGAGATGTTATGAATAATCCCCAGACCTCATATTATAGCCCTGTCATTCTAGTTTGATAACTGGGCTTTGGAAGAAGCAAATGAGACTTTCTCTGTGTGGCTATTATATCATTTTCAATGTGTAGAACAATTTGCTAACCTCCATATATTATTTTATTTCATTTTCATAATGACCTACAGAATTCATTAGGACTGTTACACAAGGGAATCATGCCTAGGCTGAGGAGTAAATAGTTTCTCTAGTTATAAAATAACGTCATAGCTAGGAACAGAATCCAGATCACTTAATGTTCAATTCAGTATTCTTTTTATTTTACAATACTCCCCCGACTGGGTTTGAATTACTTTTACTTTGATTTACTTCTGATAAACTTTTGGTAAATTGTATCAGATGATTTTGAAAGTTATATCTACATGCTAGGCATGGTAGCTCATGGCCATAATTCTAGTACCCAAGGGAATAAGACAAGAAAAATGATTGCTATGGATTCAAGGTCAGCCTGGGCTAGAGAGTGAGACCCTGTCTCAAAATAATAAATAAATAATTAAATAAATGCACAATTAAGTAAAAGTACTTGAATGGAACAAGGTTGTTACAGACATATTCACATACCAGTATTGTATATAATTTATGGTAGCCTATTAAAAAGTACCTACACCTGAATCTATCCCTGGCATACCCTTGAGATCTAGTATTTATTAAAGATTAAGTGAACAAAATGCCTCTTGTTTTTGAGGCAAGCTTTCTGCAATTGTAGTTTTCTTTTTTAAATCCTGATTAGAAAGGATTGTAGCTTTTAAGCAATAGAAGGCTGGTTCAGTTTATAACTGCAAATCCATATTTATATATTTTCTTCCTCTTGACATATCCCACTACCAGTAGTGGACTTAGCGTTTTCTGAGTTCCACTGTTTATTATTTAGCTAGGCTATTTTTTTTTCCTTCAGTGAAATACTACTCCATGTAAAATATCACACAAGAACCAAGCGTGACTGGCACAAGAATCCTATGGGTTTGTGGATTGTTGTGTGTTCTCGTTGCAGTGACAGAAGGGAGCTTAAGGGAGAAAAGGCTTATCTTGGCTCATAGTTTTAAGGGTAGAGTGTGTCATGGTGGAGAAGGTGGACATCAGGAACTTGAAACAGCTGCTCATACTGTGTCTACATTCAGAAAGCAGAGACACATGAACAATAGTGCCCCCTACTGGCTTTCTTTACTCCCACTCCAGGACTCCAGTCCATGGAATGTTGTGCAAACTACATTCAGCATGGGTCTTCCCACCTCATTTAAAGTCCTATGGAAGCCCTCACAGACATGCCTCTGTCATAGGTGACATTTAAATGCTATCAAGATGACAATTAAAAGAAATCATCGCTGTATGTGTTGCAGGGGCTGCAAAAAACAGTGTTTTATAGTTCACTAGGAAAATATGGATTTGGCATTAGAAAATCTGGGTTCACGCTTAAGCATGTCTGTCACATGACTCAAGTTTCCTTCCTCTGTTAAGTGAGGACAGTGAACTCAGCCAGTTTCATCTCCATATTTGTGGAACAATGTTCCTCTACAATTCTTAGTTGGGTGCATCAAACTTTTAAGCTAAAAGTTGTGAGGTGATCCATTCTACAATTTTTTTCATTATCCTAAATTTTTCATTGTAGAGATTCTTTCATCTCCTTGATTAAAGTAACCCTAGGGGTGTTTGTTTGTTTGTTTGAAACTATTGTGAAAGGGATTTCTTTTCCTTGATTTCTTTCTTGGAAAATTCTTATTAGTATATAGAAAGGCTACTGATATTTTTTTCTTTTCTGCTAAGGGGAGACTTTTCAGATTAGTATACAAAATGATGGTTTTCACCCTGGGCTACTGGTTTCCATATACTGATTTTGTACCACGTTGTTAAGCCTTTAAGTGTTCCTTGCACCACGATTTTATGGTGGAGTCGTTAGGGCCATTTAAATATGGGATCATGTCATCTGCACATAGAAGTACATTCACTTATTCTTTTCCTATTTGGATCCATTTTATTTCTTATTACTGGAGCTAAGATTTTTGAGCATTTTTATCGGATAAGAACAGTGGCAGTTCACTCTAGCCTCGATTCTGATTTTAGAGTAAATGCTTTCATGTTTTCCCCACTTTGTAAAATGTTGGCTGCAGGTAGCCTTTTTATGCAAGATATGTTTCATCTGTTCCCAGTTTCTTCAGGACTTTTATCAGCAAGGGATTTTGAACTTTGCCAAAGGCCTTTTCTGCATCTGTTAAGATGATTCTCTAATTCTGTCCTTAATATTTATGTGTTGTATTACATTTATTGATTTGCATATTTTGAATCAATCTTGCATCCCTGGGAGGAAACCAACTTCTTCATGGTGTATGATCTTCTTAATATGTTCTTGAATTCAATTTGCAATAATTTTAAAATTTATGTTTACCAAGTAAATTGATACATAATTTTTCTTAACTTATAAAGTTCTCTAGAAATGAAAGATCAAAGGGCCTATCTGGCACTCTTGCTGGCAATAATGCTGCTGAGAAGAATAAGTTGGATAGTGTTCCTTTGCCTTCTGTTTTGTGGAGATTGTTGAGGAATATTAGTGTTAGTTCTCTTAAAGGTTTTGTAGAATTCAGCAATGAAACTGTCCAGCCCTGGCATTTTCTTTGTGGGGAAACTTTACCACTTGAATTTAATTATTAGGATCTGTTCAGGCTGTTTGTATGCTCTTTATTTAATTTTATTTTCCTAGGTCGTAAATGTCCAAGAGTTTGCTCATTTCTTCTATATTTTCCAGCTTTTTGGATCATAAGTTTTCAAAGCTTTCCCCTAACAGTCCTGTAGATCTCATCAAAAATGTTGTAACATCCCCCTTTTCACCTCTAATTGTATTAATTTGAATCTTTTCTGTTTTTCTTTCCATTAGTTTGGCTCTATGGGCTTGCTTATTTCCTTAACTTTCCAAATAGGTGAAAACTGGTTTGTGTTGAAGTCCCCAAGATATGGGAGATAACAAAGCCATGCCAAAAAGAGCTCCAGACAGGGAGTGGAACCAGCCCAAGAGAAAGAAGTGTGTTGTAGTCAACAGAGCTGGAAGGAGTAGGAAATTGGAAGAGCCATATAAGTCAGGATTTGGAGTTTCCCGTACTGGGTTTTGGTGTTGCATTGGTCCAGTATTCCCTTTTGGAATGTATATTTTGTACCATTGTATGTTGGAAGTATATAATTTGCTTGTTGATGTTACAGGCTATTACAGTTAAGAGATTGCCTTGAGTCTCAGAAGAGACTTTGCACTTTGCACTTTGAAACAGTCTTGAGACTATGGGACTTTTGAAGTTTGACCAAGTGCATTTTGTATTATGATATGGCCACAAGCCTATGGGGGGTGGTCTAGGAAATGAAATGTGATGGTTTGAATAAGAAGGCCCCTTGACTGAATCTACCTGGCTGAGCTGAATCCCCAGGGGAGTTCTTGCCCTGGAGGAGATGGGAATGGGGGAGTGAATTGGGGGGCGGGCGGGCAGGGGGAGGAGGGAGGGCAGGGGAATCCATGGCTGATATGTAAAATTAAATTAACTATAAAATTAAAAAAAGAAGGCCCCCATAGGCTCATATGTTTGAAAGTTTGGTTCCCAGTTGTTGGATGGTTTAGGAAGAATTAGGTAGGATGGCCTTGTTGGAGAAGGTATATATTAGTTAGGGTTCTCTAGAGAAACATAACTTACTATATATATATATTCTGTTAATTCTAATAAATTTAAAAATACATATAAGGGGGATTTATTTATTATAATGGCTTACAAGCTGTTGTCCAGCTAGTCCAACAATGTTTGTTTATCAACAGAAGGTCCAAGAATCCTGTAGTTGTTCAGTCCACAAGGCTGGATGTCTCAGCTGGTCTTCAGTATATGCCAGAATCCAGAAGTAAGCTCTAATGCCAGTGAAGAAATGGACTTGCCAGCGAGAACAAGAGCAAGCAGGCAGAGATCAAGCTTCCTTCTTCCATGTCCTTTGTATAGGCTGACAACAGAAGGTGTAGCCCAGATTAAAGGTGGAATCTTTGCACCTCAAAAGATCTGGATTAAAGGCATATCTTCCCACGTCAGAAGATCCAGATGAAAAGTGGGTCTTCCTATTTCAAATGATTAAATTTAAAAAAAAAAAAAAAGTCCCTCACTGGTGTACCCAGCCACTTGGGTTTTAGTTAATCTCAGATGTCGTCACGTTGACAACTAAGAATAGTCATCACAAGATGTGTCACTGGGGTTGGGCTTTGAGGTTTTAAAAGCCCATGCCAGGTTCAGTCTTGCTTGTTTTCTGCCTGAAGATTAGGATATAAGATCACAGCTACTGCTCCAGCGCCATGCCTACCTGTCACCCAATTCTCCACCATGATGATCATGAACTAACCATCTAAATATTAAACGCTTTCTTTTGTAAGTTGTCTTTGCCATGCTATTTTGTCACAGCAATAGAACAGTAATTAAGACACTGAGTATATACAGAGTTCTGGGTTCAATGCCCAGTACCACGTAAACTAAGCATGGTGGTTGTATGACTGTAATCTTGGGAGATGGAAGCAGTGGGGTTTGAAGAATCAAGGTCATCCTAAACTACACAACTAGTTAGAGATTAGTCTGGACACATAAGACCCTGCCTGAAAGAAAAAAACTGCCTAGGCTGTATTCCAAAGGTTCTGGTAGGTTTTGCTTTCATTTTTCACTTGATTCTAGGAAGTTTTTCAATTTCCTCCCTAATTTTTTTCAGTAACTCCTGGTCATTTGGTATATTATTCAGTCTCTGAATATTTATTACTTTTTATAGTTTCTCTATTAGTTACCAGTTTTGTTCCACTATGATAAGTTGTAATTAAAACAATAATTTTGATTCTTTTTTCATTTGTTAGGACTTGCTATTGTGATCTAGAATATGATCTATTTTAGAGAATGAACTGTGGGCTGCTGAGAAGAATGTATATTCTATTTCTATTGAATAGAATATTTTGTAGATATCTGTTAGGTCCATTTGATCCATGTCTAATTTATTTGTTTTGTTTTCGTTTTTGGAGCTGAAGATCGAACCCAGGGCCTTGTACTTGCTAGGCAAGCGCTCTACTACTGAGCTAAATCTCCAACCCTGTTTTTGTTTTTGTTTTGAGACAGGATTTCTCTGTGTAGCTTTGCGCCTTTCCTGGAACTCACTCTGTAGCCCAGGCTGGCCTCGAACTCACAGAGATCCTCCTGCCTCTGCCTCCCGAATGCTGGGATTAAAGGCATGTGCCACCAACGCCCAGTCCATGTCTAATTTAATTCTGACACATCTTTCTTGATTTTTAGTTTGAATGGTCCATCTAAGGATGAAGATGAGGAATTTGATACCACTCACTATCATTTTATCTGAAACTAAAATATCTTTCATGCTTATTAGTGTTTGTTTTATGAAATTGGGGAGCCCAACATTCACTGTATGTAAATTAACAGTTGTTACATCTTCTGATGAATTGTTTCCTTTGTTAATATGTAGTTTAACATCTACTTTATCAGATACCAGGATAGCTATGCCAGCTGATTTTTACGTCCATTCACTTGATAGGTTGACTTCCAGCCTGTGATTCTCAGTCTGTGCCTGTCTACAGTGTGGTGACTCTTTAGGATAACGTATTGTTGGATTCCATTTTTAACCTAGTCTCTTTATTCATGAGTTGAGCCATTTCAGTTAACATTTAAAAGATATGTTTGTTAATTGCTGCAATCTCATTTGTTGTTTCTCTGGTTGATTAGATTCTTCTTGGTTCTTTTCTTTCTCTGTTAGTATTTGGGATTTCCTGGTTTAGTGTGCTGGACAAGATGGAGTCTTTCATAAAGTTTATTTTCCATTTGCTCTTGTGTTTGAGACTCTTCTTCATCTGTGTATTCCTTTAACATTCTTCTACTGTGTCTTAGTTCATGCTTATCATGAAGTGTCCTTATTTCTCTGCCAATTTTAAAAGATACTTTTGGTGGATATAGCAACCTTGGTTAGAAGTTATTTCTTTCAGGGCTTAAAATATATTGTTCCATGATTTCCTGTCTTTTAGGTATGCTGATGAGAGATACGATGTTATTCTGGTATGTTTACCTTTGTAGGTTAGTTGGCATGTTTCTTTTGTAACTTTTAAGTATTGTTTTTTTGCTGTGTATTTTTTTTTGCTTATTTTTGACAGTTTGGTGCATTTTAGAGTGAATTTTAGTTATTTTCACTCCCATTACCTTCTCTCATACACCTTCCCTCTATAACCATTCTTCTTCCAAAAAAAGTCATTTTCTGCTTTCGTGTCTTTTTTGTGTGTGACTTACTGAGTTTAATTAGGGGTGCTTTCATGTGCACAGATAGGAGATACTGGATCATGGCTGCTTTTTAGTGGGAATGTCACTGAAAAAAATGGCACCCTCTTCTGCAACCATTAACTGCCAGTAGTCTCTCAGGAAGGTTCAGTTGGCCTTCAAGATGTGGGAGAAGCAGCAAATGGGAAGAATTCTGAAGAAGGCATACAAAACCAACACAGAGTGAAGAGTAAAGGAATGGAGGCCTTCAAACTACACCTAGACACATTCACAAAGCACTATGTTATCCATAGAGTCAACTGTACCAAGTTGCTGTTCCTCTGGGGTGGTAATAAGGGAAGCAGGAGGCCAAGTTGGATGTGTTGCTCTCCTGTTTTCTAGAAAATTCTACACTTGCCTGGTACATCTGCTGAGACTGCACTTGAAACTCCCTCCTGGAACTTGATTAAAGTCAGGCTGTCCTTTCACTGGGTCTTGGTTTCTGGGTGGTCCCCCTTTCCATTTGGAATGAAAAGTTGTAGATTTATTGAGAGGCTGAAGTTATTTGAGAATGCAGACCACACCCATTACATCTCACACTTGGAGGCCTCCATCTGTCTTTACTTGCTGCAAGTGACAGACTCCAGTAAAGAAAACTCCTGCCAGAGAAACTCCCACCAGCCATCACAGGAAGCTGGACCTATTGTGATTCCAGCCACTTGGCCATAAGATCACACAGCATAAATCATGGAACAGCGAGCAACAGGAGGAAAGAATAGAACACAGGTCTCCTCTCTTTCTGAGCAAATGGCACACAGCCTGTTCCTTAGTTACCTGGTTGCTGTCACAGTAGACATTGCTAAATTGATCCCAGTTCTTCTCAAGTGATAGCACTGTGAGCCTCACTACCTTAAACATGGGGCTCTAAGCATATGGCACATGTCACAGAGCCTGTTTTGCATTTCTGGCCTGAGGACACTCTCATGCCAGACACGACCAGGGAATAGTGCCAGCACAAACATGGGCACAGTGAGCTGGGAGGGCCCTGTGCAGATGCTGCAGAGCTGCAGTGTCTGGAGGTCTAGATGAACCATGTGAGAATTACTGCTTGAGCTGTTGGAAGAAGCAGTCTCTGTTGTCATGGATACTGGAAGAACTACATAGGAAGCAGTGGAACTGACGTGTAAAGTAGAGACTAAAGCAAGTGTCAGTCATGAAGTAAGAGTCTGAGTGTCATCTTTACAGGCTGTCCTTACAGGAATGTCTTTCCATTCTACCAACATGAAGAATATGCACACTGCAAAACTATGTAATTTGAGAAAAATTAGAAGATGCTTTTCTTTTTTTAAGGATACATATTCTCATTCTCATTCTCTCTCTCTCTCTCTCTCTCTCTCTCTCTCTCTCTCTCTCTCTCTCTGTGTGTGTGTGTGTGTGTGTGTGTGTGTGTGTGTGTGTGTGTGTGTATAGAGGACAACTTGAAGGAGTTGGCTCTTTTCATCCACCATGTAAGTTTTGAGGATGGAACTCAGGTTAGGACTTAGCTGAAAGCATCGTTACCAACTGAGCTATCTAATGGTCCTGATGACACATTTATTCCACCTGTGTTCACACCTTAGGGTGATGGTATGTGGGTTGTCTATGTCTTGTTGCAAGTATTTAGGACCATAATGTTTTGCATTGAGGATTTCTTCCAGATTTTCTAATATGTAAGGAGATGTCCTGGTGAGGAGTCCCAATGTACATACACAGTTCATTTCTTTTTTATATACACACAGCCTGAAGGTTATTTTATATTATTTTTCTTTGTTTTTTAACTTAATATGCAAAATACACATTTTTTTAAATGTTGTGCATGAGACAGTTTTTCTTTCATTTGCTGTTTTATTTTTTTATAATTTAATTTAATTTTACATATCAGCCACGGATTCCCCTGTCCTCCCTCCTCCCGCCCTCCCCCCAGCCCATCCCCCATTCCCATCTCCTCCAGGGCAAGGACTACCCTGGGGATTCAGCTCAGCCTGGTAGATTCAGTCGAGGCAGGTCCAGTCCCCTCCTCCCTTCACCCAGGCTGAGCAAAGTGTCCCTGCATAGGCCCCAGGTTCCAAACAGCCAGCTCATGCACTAAGGACAGGTCCCAGTCCCACTGCCTGAGGGCCTCCCAAACAGTTCTAGCTAATCGGCTCTCTCACTTATCCAGAGGGCCTGATACAGTTGGGGACTCCTCAGCTATTGGTTCATAGTTCATGTGTTTCCATTAGTTTGGCTATTTGTTCCTGTGCTTTTTCCAATCTTGGTCTCAACAATTCTCGCTCATACAATCCCTCCTCTTTCTTGCTGATTGGACTCCCAGAGCTCCACCTGGGGTCTGGCCGTGGATCTCTGCATCTGCTTCCATCAGTCATTGGATGAGAGTTCTACCATGACAGTTAGTGTTTGGCCATCCGATCACCAGAGTAGGTCAGTTAGGGCTTTCTCTCAACCATTGCCAGTAGTCTATTGTGGAGGTATCTTTGTGGATTTCTGGGGACCTCTCTAGCACTTTGCTTCTTCCTATTCCCATGGGGGTCTTCATTTATCATGGTCTCTTATTCCTTGTTCGCCCTCTCTGTTCTTGATCCAGCTGGGATCTCCCGCTCCCCTAAGCTCTCTTTCCCTCAACCCTTCATTACCCACCACCCCCCATGTCCAGTTTGCTCATGTAGATCTCATCCATTTCTCTGTCAGTGGGCGATCCCTATGTCTTTCTTAGGATCCTCTTTTCTAGGTAGCCTCTCTGGAGTTGTGAGTACCAGTCTAGTCATCCTTTGTTTTACATCTAGTATCCACCATGTTTGTCTTTCTGAGTCTGGGTTACCTCACTCAGGATGATTTTTTCTAGATCCATTCATTTGCCTGCAAACCTCATGATGTCATTGTTTTTCTCTGCTGAAAACATTGTTTTTCTCTGCTAGTACTCCATTGTGTATATGTACCACATTTTATCTATCCATTCTTCAGTTGCCCAACAGTTCAATTAAGAAATGGGCTATAGGGCTAAACAGAGAATTCTCAACAGAGGAAGCTCAAATGGCTGAAAGACATTTAAGGAATTGCTCAACATTTCTAATCATCAGGGAAATGCAAATCAAAATGACTCTGAGATACCACCTTACACCCGTCAGAATGGCTAAGATCAAAAACACAGAAGACAGCTTATGCATGAGACAGTTTTATGGTGTGAAATTTTAGATAGATTTTTTTTAAGACAAGATCTCATTGTACAGCCCTGGCTGGCCTGAAAGACTCTTTAGACCAGGTTGGCCTCAGACTCACAAAGATCCACCAGCTTCTGCCTCTCAAATGCTTGGATTAAAGGTATACACCACCATACCAGAAATATTTTAGTTTTTAACTAGTGATGCTCAATGTGCACTTCTGTCAGCATCCGCACTTATTTGTGTTGACCTTCAGCTTGTGGCAATGCACCTGCCATTGCCTCCTCAGTGCTGGAAATACAAGTATACCCTACCGCACCCAGAACACTCTGTGTGTGTGTGTGTGTGTGTGTGTGTGTGTGTGTGTGTGTGTGTGTGTGAGTGTGTGTCTGTTTGTCTGTCTGTCTGTTTGTCTGTCTGTGCACATGCATGTATAAGGTGGTACATGTTTCCATGGAGGCTAGAGATTGTTGATACCTGGCTTCCTCATTGTTCTACACCTTATTTTTGAGATGGTCTGTGTTCTGGCTTGAATGAGAAATGTCCCCCACAGGCTTATATAAGTATTTGAATAGTTGTCCCTGGTTGGTGGCACTGTTTGAGGACTTTATGGAACCTTTAGGAAATGGAGCTGTTGTGGAGTAAGCACATCATTGGGAATAGACTTTGGGAGTTTCTAGCCTTATCCCACTCTGAGTTCACTCTCTCTGCTTCTTACATGTGGGTGAAGATATGAGCTCTGAGCCGCTTGTCATCACATCTGTTGCTTAATGCCATGATCCCCACTGCCACCATTGTGGACTCTCCCTTTGGAACTGTAATCTAAAGTAAACTCTTAACGTAAATTAAAAAAATAAAGAAAAAGTAAAGTATGATAAACAAGGAGCAAAAAAGAAAACAATCTAGTGTTAGAGCTGTCTGAGTATTCAAAAATGAAGCATTCAGTTACATGTGCAAGGATGGGGAGCAATTGAACTTGTGGAGTCTTATCCCTTCTATGGCTTATGCATAGCAAAGGAAACTATCAACAGGGTGAACAGGAAACGTATAGAATTGGAGAAAATCTTTGCCAGAGGTACTTCAGACAAGGGATGAATATCCAGTATTTATAAAGAATTATAAAAATTAACGACCCCAAAACACAAAACTGACATACATAGATGGGCCAATGAATTAAGCAAATAGATCTCAAAAGAGGAAATACAAATGACCAACTAGTATTCAAAAAAAAGTGCTTAACTTTTCTAGCCATCAGAAAAAACACAAATTAAAACTACACTGAGGCTCTATTTTTCTCACTCCAGTCGGTAAAAACAAATGTTGACGAAGATGTGATGAAAGAGGAATCTTTATCCAGTCATCCACTATGGAAATCATTTGGGGTGAGGCTCCTCAAAGAACTAGAACTAGGACAACAATGTGACCAGTGGGCGTGACCACTCCTAGGCATCTACAAGGGACTTTTGAAATCTTACAACAGAGATACTTTTTTTAAATCTATGTTTACCACTGTTCTCTTCATAATAGTGAAGACATTGAATTATCCTAGACATCCATTCATAAATGAATGAATAATAAAAATGCAGTATATAAATACCATGGATCTTATTTAGTAATAGAGAAAATTGAATGGAACTGGAAAGCATCATATTAAGCATGGTAATGCAGGCTCAAAAAAACAAATATTGTATGTTCTTTCTCATATATAGATCCTAGATTCTAATAGTTAAATATGTGTATCTAGGTGGGAATAAATATAAATAGAGGCCAAGAAACTAAAAGTTGGCCCATGAGAAGGGCTATGTCCTGTGTTGTTAGGGTTGTATTCAGAAAGGTGTTGCCTATACCTATATCCTGAAGTGTTTTCCTTTTGAAATTTCAGCATCTCTTGTTTTAAATTAGCATTTTTGATCCAATTTGAAATAATTTTCGTGCCTAAAGAGAGATATGGATCTAATTTTATTCTTCTGTAAGTACATACTGAGTTTTTTTCAACACCAAGTATTGAAAAGGCTTTCATTTTTCCAGTATATGTATTTGATACCTTGTCAAAATTTAAGTGTCAGTACCTGTTTAGGTTTATTTCTGGGTCTTCATAATGTGCCATTGGTCTACATGTCTGTTTTTATACCAGCATAATGCTGATTTTGTCACCATGGCTTTGTAGTGTAATTTGAGGTAAAATAATGATACTGTGTTCTTCAGCTGTGCTCTTTCTGCTTAGAATTGCTTTCTAAATCTGTGGTCTTTGTGTATCCATACAAATTTTAGAATTATTTTTTCTGAGTCTTTGAAAAATATTACAGGATTTTGATGGAGTTTTCATTGAATTTGTATATTGCTTTTGGTAGTATCTTTATAATATTTGATCTTCCCATCATGTAATATCTTATTCAATTTCTTTTTTCAGTGTCTGAACAATTTTCTTCAGTGCTGGCTTGCTTGTCATAAACTGCCTAAATTTATGTTTGCTTGAAATAGTCTTACTTTTCCACCTATTTTTTTTTTGAGATTATAATTACAACATTTCTTCCTTCCCTATGTTCCCTCCAGCCACCCCCCATATGCCCTTACCTTCTCTCCTTTAAATTTGTGGACTCTTTTTTCACTAATTGTTATTGCATGCATATATATATATATATATATATATATATATATATATATATATATATATATATGATATGTACCATGTATGTCCTAAATATATGTGTGACATATATCATATATATTCTAAATATAACCTTTTAGACCATGTAATATTACTTGTATGTTTGATAGATGATTTTGCTGTGTTTAGTAATATTTGTTTTTAATTACTTACTTTCAAGGCTTGAAATATATCTTTCTGTGATTTTTTTTGGCGTTTAGGGATGCTGACAACAAATTTGATATTCTCGGGTTTCTGCTTCTAAATGTTAGTTGGCATTTTTCCTTTACAATTTTTAGTAGTTTCTCTGTTTTTCATTTTAACATCTTTACTATATTTACGTGATGGTTTGAATAAGAATGCCCACCATAGGATTATATATTTGAAAGTTTAGTTATCAGGGAGAGGCCCTATTTGAGAAGGATTAGAAGGACCCAATTAAATGCTTTCCTTTTTTCTAATAGTTACCATGGTCATGGTGTCTCTTCACAGTGATGGAACAGTGACTAAGACACTATATGTTGTAGACAATTTCTTCTCTTGTCATGTGTGTTTGGATTTTTAAAATGCTCCCTCTATTTGGATGTATATTTCTGTCTCTGTGTTTGGGAAATTCTCAGCTATAATTTCACTGAATAGATTGTCTAGGCTATTTGACTTTGTTTCAGATCTGTCTTCTATCCTGTAAATTCTTAGATTTAGAGGTATCCCAGACTTTCTAAAAGTTTCAATCATGCTCATTGACTTGTTTTTATTTCTGTATGTCTATATGTGTTATTGTCTAAACCTTGTCCTCCATCCTTGATATTCATTCTTCTGCTGTGTCTTATCTCTTGATGATATATTATGCTGTGTTAATAGTTGAATAAATTAATTCTTTCCAAAATTTCTGTTTGTTTTTCATTGCCTCTATTTCCTTGTTGAATTTTTTTCTCTATTTTTATTTTCATTAATTTTTATCCCGTCAATGTATGTGTGTATATATGTGTGTGTGCACATGTGTGTGTTTAGGGGGTCACATATGAGCCATATTGTGCATATGAAAGTCAAAGGAGAACTTGTGGGAATTAGTCCTATTATTTATAATATCTGTGTGCCAAGAGTTGATCTCAGGTCATCAGGCTTGGTGCCAAGGGAAGCGCCCTCACCCATTGAGCCATCTCACCACTCCCCACCACACTTTTCATCCACATTGGTAACATGCTTATCAGTCTTAAATTTATTCATTTATTTTGTAGGTCTCAAGTTAAATTTTTTGTATATTTATTTGATTCCTCTATGTAGTTTTTAAACCATTGGTGTGTGTGTGGGGGGGGGTGTGCACATGTGTGCATGTAGAATGAAATGCACTTGTCCGTGTGTGTGTGTGTGTGTGTGTGTGTGTGTGTGTGTGTGTGTGTACACAGACCAAAAGTTGAAGTCACCTGTCTTCTATTACTTTACACCTTATTTTTGAGACATTGAACCCCCCCACCAAACATACAGCTTGCCATTTCTGTTAAACCAGCTAGCTAAGAAACCTAGAGCTCACAGGATCCACCCAGAAGGTGGAAAGAGAAACCCAATTCTCCCAAGTTGCCCTTTTACTGGCACACACATGTGCGTGCCCCCCCCTCCACACACACACAAATATAAGAAAATTTCAAAAGTCAAAAAAAATTTTTTTAAACAATGTATGAGCATAAACAGCAAGTGGAAGTAGGTTATATATGCTCAGTCACTGTTTCTTCCTGGTTCAGTGAGAGCCTCTCCTCTGCATTTAACTTAGGTCTGTCCTTCAGGACACTGCACTGGTACAGTCATAATCTTTGTATGTTGGCTTGGCTCCTTTCTGCTATGGCATGAATGGGGACTGTTGGTGATCTCTCAGATCAGACTCCCTTACCACCCTTTTGCTAGCTCCACAGACTGTGTGGTTTGGGGCCTGTTGCTTATATCCAGAAGCAGGACCATATTCCCCATTCTATCTGCATACTTCCATTTCTCTGGAGTTGTGTGGGTTGCTTGAGCTGTTCATCTTTGCTGGAGACAACTGTGGTCAATTCCTAAGGAGCTGTTATCCCCAGTTGCAGGCCTGTCAGATCCAGCAGTGTCATGGGCTCATTGCTTGTTCCTCAAGGTTGAGATATCTATCTTCTACACTATATGGAGAGCCATTTCAGCACTTTTCTATAGGGTCACATATAGGATTGCACATAGAACTGGGCTATTGGACGCCAAGCCAGAGGCATTTTTTTCTGCTTGGGTAGAAGGCTTGGTGCAGCCTTGTGGGGTGTGTGTCTTTGTTATGCTTTGCTTAGGTATTCTTTCACTTCTTTTTAAATGTAATGTTTGTAATTGTTGTATATTAATTCTTTGATAATGTCATATGATTTATTTTGATCATATTCACCCTGTACCCCACTCCTCCAACTCCCAAATCAATCCCTCACCTCCTCTCTCTTTTTAATTCTTTTTCTTTCATTATTATTAATTATTAATATTATAAGTATATACATACAAAATATAAATGCAACTTGTCCATCCAGTGTCACTCTTATGTATGTTTTTATTTTAATTTTATTCATTTTTTTTTAATTAAAACATAATTACATTATTTGCCATCTCTTTTCTCCCTGATGTTCCCAACCCCTTCCTTATAGGCCCTCCCAAATTCATAGGGCTTCTTATGTACATTCATGTGCTTTTAAGGAAGCTCTTCCTCAATCTCTCACTTTGGAATATTCTCTTATTCTTTTGTGACTCTCTACTACTTCACAGCCCTCACTGAAGCAACCTCTAGTCTACCATCTTACCTGGAAGTCGGTATTTTCTTATTCTGATTGTTCTTTCCTCCAGGTAACACTGACACAGCTTAGTCCACAGCTTACCTGGGAAATTGTTTTTTAGTGTTTTGAGATTTGGGTATTGAGTGTTACTCTGTAGCTGAGGCTAGACTTAAATTCACTATGTAGCTCAAATTGGCCTCAAATGTGATCACAAGCATGCACCACAAATTTCTAGCCCATCCCTTCTATATAATGCAATACTTGGATGAGTATTTGTGTTAGTTCTTTTTTTTTATAAGACTGATAGTATTCAGCAGAGTATCCATCTGGTTCTAGGCTTCTGTTTGCTCAGTGCTCATACGTATTTCTTATATAGATCTGTTTAAGTTGTTTATATCCTCTTGGTGTAATTTTGGAAGGCCATATGTTTCTTGAAATGTATCTTTTTCTTTCAGATCTTCCAATGTATTGGAATACAAGTTTCCCTGGTATTCTCTAACAGTCTCCTGGATTTCACTGGTATCTGTTTTAATATTCTCATTTTCATTGCTAATTTGGAGTTCTCTCTTCCTCCCTCCGTCTCTCCCTCTCTTTCCCTTTCCTTCCATCCCTTTGGCTGTTATTTAGCTAGTTAAAAGTTTATAACTCTTTTTTGTCTTTTTTTAAACTAACTCTTTACTTCATTGATTTTATTATTTATTTACTCTCCATTTCTGCAATGATCTGTATTTCTTGCTTCCTACTGAGTTTGATTTAGCTTGTTCTTATTTTTCTGACCTTGAGGTGTGTCATTAAATTATTTGTGAATTCTCTCCGAATTTTTAGAGTAGGCACTCATACTTGCAAACTTCCCTATTGGAACTGCCTTTGCAATATCCCAGATTTTCTGATAAATTAGTGTTTCATGTTAATTTGATTCTATGAGTTTCAAAATTTCCTTCCTCATTTTTTCAATAATCAATTGGTAATTTGGGGGTATATTTTAAGTCTCCATTTCTGTATATATTTTTGTAATTATACTCCAAAAGACAAAAACAATATTCTAAAAGTGAAAATGGGCAAAGGAGAAAAGTGAAAAGTGATGGGAGAGGATGAAGGGAAAGTATAGTAACAGCACAAAAATAAGAAAAGAAAATCATTACAAATACAAAATGAAAATATGTGTGCATAGACATGCATGCATGTGGGCATTACAGGCCAATACCAGCACTGTAAAAGTAGAGCCAATGTGGCCTATGGAATGATTTCTAAGCCAAACTTGAGCTATGTGGTTAAGACTTTGTCTCCAAAAACAAGTTTTAGGATTTAAAATGTTGTGTCCTCTTGGTAGTCATGGGAGCAATAATGGATGTCTATGCCTATATGCTTCTTGGAGAAAGCAAACACAGCGGATAGTCACCTTTCCTTTTTTGTGTTGTTAACCAATCTGACAATGTGAATGTTTTTGAACCGCGTATGTTGGAATACCTTTGTTTCCCTGCCTGCTAGTACAAGGTAGCAGGAACCAAAGCTCCCTCAGTCAGAGTTTACTCCAAACATACTAGTTAAACATACTTTCCCCACCCCCCACCCAGGGCCTCCCTGATCCTGAGATTTATGGTATGTTCGAATCATTGGCTTCCCAGTGAGTCCCACAGAGGGGATGGGACAAACTACACAAGGTAGAGTGGTACAGCAAATACCACTGTAATTTTCTGAGTCCCAGTCTGCATGCAATCATATGTGCTTTCTCAGTCAGTTTTCATCTGTCCACTGAGCTGCCTGTCTGAAAGAGAAAGGGAGCTCTACTCCATTTCACATCTTCCACCTAAATGTACTGCATATATTTTTCAATGAGCTTTCTTTAAGCAACAGGCTGCTGGGGCTACACTAGATCAGGAGGTAGATGCTGGAAGGAATAGAGTGGAAAAATTCATTGCAAGTTCCATGGGGGAAGGAAACTGTAGGGGTGTATTTCTCAAAGCAAGCAGCTTGGACATGACTTTTTAAAGAATCTGGCTTTTGCATTGTGAAATGCAGAGCCCTTCCCAAGCACCAGCATGCTGTGCAGCTCCCAGGAGCTCTGTCTCTGTGCAAGTTTTGCCCACTACGTCTTTTTCCCTTTTTGAGAGTACCTCTGCCCTGCTGCCGAGCCACCACAGGCTCAGTGCTGATGCACTCTTTTCACCTTCTGTTCTAGTAGCCAGAGGCTCTGCATTTCCCCAGGCTGTGCCTGTCTAATAATGACTTCAGTGCATTCTCTCACTCACTTTCTGAAGAAGCTACTTTCCGACTGTTTTGATTTCTAGCAGGGGAAAGCTTAAAAATTCTGCTGGCTTCTAATACACAATCTTGGTGTGTGTGTGTGTGTCCATATTATCATATGACATCAGTAATATATGATAAATTTATTAACAATAAAACATGTATTTTTATTAATTATTTTTCCCAATCTGATCACAGTTTCCCCTCTCTCCTCTTCTCCCAGTTCCTCCCCCCCCCCCCCGCCACGTCCACTCCTCTTTTCTCTTCAGAAAAGGGCAGGCCTCCTATGTATATCAGCCAATTATGGCATATCAATTGCAGTAAGACTAGGCACCTCCTCTCCTGTTATGGCTGGACAAGGCAACTCAATAGAGGAAAGAGTCCCAAAAGCAAGTAACAGAGTCAGAGACAGCCCCTGCTTCCACTATTAGGAGTCCCACAAGAAGACCAAGCTTCCCAACTGTCACACATGTGCAGAGGGACTAGATAAGTACTATCTATGCAAGCTCTAGTTGGCAGTTCAGTCTCTTGGAGCCATTATGAGCACTGCTTAGTTGATTCTGTGGGCCATGTCCTTGTGGTATCTCTGACCCCTCTGGGTCCCATAATCCTTCCTCCCCTTCTTCCACAGGATTCCCTGAGCTCCACCTAATGTTTGACTATGGGTCTCTGCATCTATTTCCATCAGTTGCTGGGTGAAGCCTCTCTGTTGACAATTGAGCTAGGCTATGAATATCATTAGGAATCATTTCATTGACTTTTTTGCTAGTCATGTTTTATTCTATTCTTGGTCTCTGGGCTGTCCAGCCTCTGGGTCCTGGCCCTCCAGGCAATGTCAGGGGTGGGCTCTCTCTCATAGTATGGGTCTCAAGCTCGACCACTCATTGGTTGACCACTCCCATAATTTCTGCACCCCAGCATATCTTATCGGCAGGGCAAATTGTAGAGCAAAGGTTATGTGGCTGGGTTGGAGTCCCAGTCCCTCCACTGGAAGTCTTGCCTGGTTACAGGAGATGGCTGGCTCAGGCTCCATATCTCCCATTGCTAGGAGTCTTAGCTAGGGGTCACTCACCCTCATAGATTCCTTGGAGTTTCCATTGCACTAGGTTTCTAGCTCACCCAAGAGATGCCCCTGATTCCAGCTGTCTTTCCCAGTACCATCTCCCTCCTTCTTCCCTGACCTGATCCTTCCTGTTCCCATGCCCACCCCACCCCCATCCAGACCCTTTCCCCTTCACCTGTGATGTCTATTCTATTTCCCCTTCACAGTGAGATTCGTGTGCCTCCCCCTTGAAACTTCCTTGTTGCTTAGCTTCTTTGGGTCTGTGGATTATATCATGGTTATTATCCTTTACTTTGTGGATAATATCTATCTGTAAATTAATACATACCATGTTTGTTTTTCTGAGTCTTGGTTACCTCATTCAGAATGATCTTTTCTAGTTCCATCCATTTGCCAAGTGACAAATTTCATGATGACATTGTTTTTAACAGATAAGTAATACTCCATTGTGTAAATGTACCACCTTTTCTTTATCCATTCTTCAGCTGAGAAGCATCTAGGTTATTTTCAGTTTCTGGCTATTATGAATAAAGCCACTATGAACATTGTTGAACAAGTGTCCTTGTGATATAGTAGAGAATCCTTTTGATATATGCCCAGGAGTAATATAGCTGGGTCTTGAGGTAGGTCAATTCCCAATTTTCTGAGAAACCGCCATATTGATTTCCAAAGTAGCTGTACAAGTTTGCACTCCTACCAGCAATGAAGGAGTGTTCCTCTCATTCCATATCTTAGCCAGCATGAGCTGTCACTTGTGTTCTTTATCTTAGCCATTCTGACAGGTATAACATGGAATCCCAGAGTCATTTTTATTTGCATTTCTCTAATGTCTAAGGATGTTGAACATTTCAAGTGTTTTTTAGCCAGTTGAGATTTCTCTGTTGACAGCACACATACACCCAGGACTCAATGTCCCAGCCCACATGGTTGCTTTAACAGAGGTCAAGCTGGTCCTAGGTATCCCAGGAAAAACTTGTATTTTAAAGGAGGTATAAACAACCCAAATGTTTTTTGGTGTATGATGGATAAATAAAATGTATTATATATTTATAATGGACTAGTATGCGGCTTCAAAAAGGAGATCCAGTCACATGCCACAGCATAGATGAACCTTGAAGATATTGGGATGACTGAAATACCTGGGCAATGATAGGATAAAAGAATGATGGGGGGGGGGGGGGGGGCAGATAATAGGGGTAAATAATAATGTTCATGGTATATATGTATGAAAATGATATAACAAAGCCATCATTTTCTATGTGAACCTTAAAATTAGTGATAATAAAAATACTTAGTCACAGTGTAATTATATTAAAAGGAAATAATTCCACTGTATGGGCTCTACCTATATGGGTCAAATTAGTGCTCTTGCAAATCAAGCTAGAACTGAGCTAGAAACTTCCTCTATGCTAGATAACTTTCATAGTGCCAAAAGAGCTATGTAGCTGCTAGAGGAGACTAGCATGACTATTCTTACATAGCTATGGGCTCTGCATGCTACACTACAGACCTGCAAGACAAGCTGTGCCCACTGGCGCAATAGTGGCAGGACTGTTGTGAGCACACCCAGCCACTTTCTCATTGGATTTGAGGCCTGATTCATAGGAGGGAATTCATACCTGTTACTGTAAATATGATAACAAACCTGTGGCTGTGGAGGCCATAGGCCCTAGAAGGTAAGCTACTAATCTTGTTTTGCTAAATGGACATGTTATAACCCATCAAATTGCCCTCTAAATATTTCTAGTTATGCACATATATGAGTGCTGTCCTCTGCTTTGGTAAGGGAAGCTTCCTTGCAGTGAGCAGCAGTTACTGCACAGTATCATAAATAGTCTAAGTGCTGAGAATGCCTGTGATGGTTTTGAAAAAAAATGGCCCCCAAAGGGAAAGGCACTATTAAGAGGTATGGCCTTGTTGGAGTAGGTGTGGTCTTGTAGGAGGAAATGTGTCACTGTGGGGGCAGGCTTTGAGATCTCTTTTCTCAAGCTTCACATAGTGTAATAGTCAGTTTCTTGCTGCCTTATGGTCAAGATGTAGCCAGCACCATGTCTGCCTGCATGCCACCATGCTCCCTGTTGTAATGATAATGGACTGAACCTCTGAAACTGTAAGCCACCACCACCTCAATTAAATGTTTTCTTTGTAAGAGTTGCCATGGTCATGGTGTCTCTTCACAGCATTAAAACCTAACTAAGACAATAAGTGACTATGGATTACCCAGCCCTAAATGAAGCATCTTATCACCTGCTCCAAGGCTTGAGGAACTTTGCAGAAGAGGGGACAGAAAGAATGTAGTTGTTAGAAGAAAAGAAGGAATGTTGTTAACTGCTCTCTTCGGGCTATGGCATGGTTGTTGTACTGTTGAAATGTAACTGCTTACATAAGACATGCATTAGATTGGGCCTATCAACAGTCGATTGTGGATGGGGGAAGGGATCACAAAGCCCCATCCCTCCTAAAGAATTTATTGGTAGTTAACAGATGCTGGAGTGAGGGGACAATAAAGATTCACCCCCACTTTGCAGTACTATCAGCAGTTTATGATTGCTGAGGGATGAGAAAACAGTTTCTTCAGTAATGTAGCCACTGGTAACTTGCCAATGCTCCTGTAAGTAACCCTTATACAAACAGCCCTAATTAAAGCCATTGTGACACCCCAAAACAAGAAATGAAAGTAGAAGAGGGACTGGTTGGAAAAAGGAAGGAGATCACTAGAAATAAGAGGCAGATAAGAGGAGATAATAGGGGTAAATGTGAAATATATATATATATAGTTTTTGTTTTTTTGAGACAGGGTTTCTCTGTGTAGCCCTGGCTATCCTGGAACTCACTCTGTAGACCAGGATAGCCTTAAACTCAGAGATCTGCCTGCCTCTGCCACCAGAGTACTGGAACTAAAAGTAAGCACTACCACTGCCCAACAACAAAATACATTTATACATGTATGAAATGTCATAAATGATACACATTATTGTATATAACTAATATATAGTAATTAAAAACAAATTATTAAAAACAACTTCAAGCATTGAGTTCATCCCTTAAACCCTTCTGTTCTACTATGTCAGAAGCAAACAACAAACTATCATCTATTGAACAGAAGTTAGCCTTCACCAGATAGTAAGTCCAGTTTAGTACCTTGATCTTAAGCTTTTCATCTCCCAGCTCTGTGAGAAACAAACTTTTTTTAAAATTTAATTTATTTAACTTTATTTTATGTGCATTGGTATAACAGTGTCAGATCTCCAGGAACTGGAGTTACAGACAGCTGTGAGCTGTCATGTGGGTGCTGGGAATTGAACCTGGGTCCTCTGGAAGAGCAGTCAGCGCTCTTAACCACTGAGCCATCTCTCCAACCCCGAGAAACAAACTTTTATTACTCACAAATTACCCAAGGAATTTTGTTAAAGCAGCATGAAACACTGTAAAGAGCAAAATCCAAAAATCCAAATTCTGATGAAGAATAGGAATTCGTGTTCATTGCTGGTGATGCAAAATTGGTACAGCTATTTTGGAAGATAGTTTCTTCATAAAACTGAATGTACTCATACTATATAACCTAGTAATAATGCTATTGTACTTATCCAAATGATTTTTTTCTTTTCTTCTTCTTTTTTTTTCTTTTCGAGACAGAGTTTCTCTGTGTAGCTTTTGCACCTTTCCTGGAACTCGCTTTGTAGACGAGGCTGGCCTTGAACGCACAGAGATCCACCTGCCTCTGCCTCCCCAGTGCTGGGAGTAAAGGTGTGCGCTACCACCACCGGCTCAAGTGATTTTTTAAAAACTTAAATCTATACAATAATTTGCATCTTATTCAGCCCATCAAGATGTCCTTCAGTAGGTAAACAAACAATGTATTGGATACACACAACAGAATATTCAGTCCTTAAAAGAAATTGGCTATGAAGCCAAAAAGACACAGAGAAATCTTAAATACATATTGCTGAGTTTATTAAGTTAGTCTGAAAAGTCTGTATATTATATAATTCCAACTAATACAATATTCTTGAAAACCAAAACTATGATGACAATAAAAGTGATCAGTAGTTGCAGGGTTGTGGGGGAGGAAGAAATAGAGCATACTGAATTTTTAGGACAGTGAAGTTGTGTGATACTGTAATGGTGGATCCATGCCATACATTTGTCAAAGCTTCAGAGGAGGATGGCCTTATAAGTTGGACATAGAGTGTTGTTTTTAAAAAATAAAAAATAAAAACTTTTATGTGAAGTTGCAGGGGAGGGGCTGGTGGTTCTGGAAGTTGTTGAGAACAAGTGTGAATTAATTAACACAGTCGAAATACATTGTATGGATAGATGAAATTCTAAAAAAATTAACATTATTTTAACATATAAAATCCCTGGCATGTTTGTGCATGCCTTTAATCTCAGAAATTGGAAGGCAAACACAGGCAAATCTATGTGAGTTCCAGACCAGTCTAGCCAGTCTAATCAACAGAGTGAGTTTCAGGCCATGCAGGGCTATATAAGGAGACCCTATCAAAAAAAAAAAAGTAACAACAACAAAAGAACACCTAAATAAATAAATGAATGGAAGAAAGAAGACATTTAGAAGTCTGGAGAGATGGCTCAGAGGTTAAAAAGAGAATACTTGTTATTATTTCAGAGGACTAAAGTTGGGTTCCCAGAACTCACATCGGGCAACTCACAACTACTTGTAACACCAATTTCTTCATTGTTCCTTAGTTTATCAGTGTGTTTGTTTCTTTTGCTTCTTTTTTTCAATTTTTCATTTCATTCATATGTGTGCATTGTATCCATGTGTATCTGTATGCAGCTTGCATGTGTGAGTATTGGTACAGGTCCTTATGTGTACATATGTATGTGGAGGTCCAAGCTCAGTGTCAGAAATTATCGTCAATGTTCTTTCCATAATTCATTATGGTCTCTGAATCCAATCCAGAGCTCGTAGATATGGCTACCCTCATTAGCCAGCTTGCTCTAGGGATTATGATCACACCCACTGAATGTTTATGTAAGTTCTGAGAATAACCACTGAACCATCTCTCCAGCCCTTTTTAAAAAATTATTGTTGTTTGACAAGTTCATACGTGTACATAATATATTTTTGATCATTTTTTTGCCCAAATTTCCAGATTTATTTCTATTTTATTTTCCCTGGTTTCTCCTTTTTTTTTTTTTTTTTTTTTTGAGCTGAGGATCGAACCTAGGGCCTTGTGCTTGCTAGGCGAGTGCTCTACCACTGAGTTAAATCCCCAACCCCTGATTTCTCCTTTTTGTGTAGTATTCCATTTGGCTTCTGATTGTTACAAACCGGCATTGAAACTAAATATTTTAAGTTAATATAATTATGGATTTATTATTAAAATAAAAATGCATGTACATTTAAAAAATTTTTAAATTATGTACAAATTGAAACAATATACTATATTGCCATATGTCTTAGTTTGCTTTCTCTTGTGATAAAACAGCATGACCAAAACCACTTGGAGAAGAAAAGACTTATTTGGCTTACAGCTTTGTAGTCAATCATCCAAGAAAGTCAGGGCAGGAACTCAAAGCAGAAACCTGGAGGCAGGAACTGAAGCAGAGGCCATGGAGGGGTATGACTTACTGGCTTGCTTCCCATGGCTTGTTTAGCCTACTTTCTTATATAACCTAGGACCACTTCACCAGGAGTGGCACTACCCACAACGTCCTAGTTCCTTCCACATCAATCATCAATAAAGAAAATGCCCTCACAGATTTGCCTACAGGCCAACCTGATGGAGACATTTTCTCAGTTGAGGTTCCCTCTTCCCAGATAACTCTAGCTTGTATCAAGTTCACAAAAAATAACCAGCACATCATATGATTGGAGTTTCTGCTCTGAAAGAAAATGTATTTGAAGAAAGTAAGCGAAAAATACATTGTGAAATAAGTTATAATAACTGGGCCTAAGTGCTCTCCTTGCTCTTTATTAGAATTAGGTAAATATAAATATGCATACAAGACTCTTCCTTAATAAGCAACCTCTGCAGAAAGACCCTTCAGTGTCAAATTCATGAACTCCTGGTGAAATGGGAGCTTCTGGGCTTGTCTGTCACACTTAGAGAACTGTTACAATTTCACTGAGGGAAACATGAAATATAACTGTAGCTATTAGGTCTAAGCATTACTCAGTTAAATGGGGTAGTAATAACCTTATTCCCTTTTCTTGCTTGTCTCTTTCCTTTCCTTTAAGATATTATCTCACTATGCAGTCTAGGCTGGCCTCTAACTCACTGTGTAGCCCATACTGTCTTCAAATTCATGGTCCTCCATTCTGAGTGTTAGAATTATAATTGCATTCCACCATGCCACTCTCTCTATATAAGAGCCTCTTTAATTCTTTTGCAGGCTGATAAGATTTGGACACCTCTGCTGAATTTTAAGTTTATTTCCTTTTCTAGTCTAATCTGACTATGGGCTATAGGCAGCTAGAATGGGCTAGAAAACTTTTGGTTCTTTAAATGTTGTTCAAGATGGTGACCTAGCCCTTTAGTTTTGAGGTTGGTGTACTGTGTGTGAGTATACATATTTATCACACACAGTCACCATCTTCGAAAGTGAGGGTGCACATTTTTCTCAGCCATCTCTTTCTTATTAAGCCATTAATGTAATGCTAACATCTGAAGCTAGTGCATTCTGGTTCTAGAAGGTCAAGAGTTGTTTTCTTGGAGTAAAACTGAGTTTAGACTGAGCAAAGAAAAACCTTCATTTTTTAAAGTGTGTGTGTGTGTGTGTGTGTACACAGCAGCCAAAGGAGGACACCAGGAGGCCTGACCTATCAGTCTTTGCCTTGTAAGGTCTCTCACTGAACCATAGAGCCAGGATGACAGTCAGAAAGCCCTACTGATCTCCTTGTCTCTGTCCACACGGGTTTCTGGCTTCCTCACACTCATGTCTGGCTTTTTACATGGATGATGGGGGCTCAAACTCAGATCCTCATGCTCAAGCAGCAGGCAGTCTTACTGAGCCAAAGACCATCAAAGATAAGGAGTATTAATAATGTGATTTCTTCAACTGGGTCCAAGTTTCTTCTAGAACATTACTTGTCCTCAAATATTACCTCCTTGTAGCTGATAATAGGCATTTTGAAAGCATTTTATTTAACTAGCAATCTGTCCTTACTCAAGCACCATGGTTGATACAAATTTAGGTTAGGCCCATTTTCCATTCTTAAACCCCACCTATATTTTGGCTTTCACACTGCCCTCATTTCCTGAAGAACACAAAACACTTCCCAGATTGGAGACTGACACCACATATTCATTCTGGTTCTTAACTGAAACCATCTCTATAGGATTCCTAGTGCCTGGAAGGCAAATTGAGCATTCCACTTTGATCTTGTATTAGTAAAGCAGATGGTTTTGTTAAACAACCCCCTAAGGAAGATTTGGGTCTCTGTTCCTGCTTCCCACTCAGCCAAAAAGAATCCCAGACTGGATAGAGCTGAATGGACCTTTGAGACAATTTTGCTCAATCCCTCATGGTACATACTGAAAACTCAAGCCTAGAATTAAATAAAGAAATTTGTTCAAGGTCACAATTACATAATGAATTTCTGGCTTCAGGAGAGACTATTCTCTCCTATGTTAAGGAGAAATCTAACCGATACCATTTAAACTATGAACTCTGTGAATGAGTATTTCATGTATGCCTTTATAGTTTAATTGTTAAAAATAATTGGGCTAATTTTATATTTACAGAAAAATTTGAAATGTAGTCAAATATTTTCATATATTTATGACAAGATTCTCTCTTCTCTTACATTGCTGTGGTATAGTTTCAAACTGCAGATTTCATCAGTGTTCTATACTAGCATCTATGTGTTAAAAAATCGGGATAATGATAACTCAAAACATTTGATCTTCATATTTCCTTAGTCTTCTCCAACTTGAGTCAGATTTTTGTACAACTCCCCTCAATTTGTCAGTCTGATATTTTTCTTGTAGTTGCCCAAGGTTAATGAGTTTTAGAGAAAAGCCCTTCCCTCCCCTCCTATCCTTCCCCTCCCCTCCCCTCCCTTTCCCTTTCTTTTTCCCTGTTTTCCATGCTTCAGACATCCACCCACACCAGCTCAACTTCCTTGAAAGGGAGAATACTTGTATATATTTACATATGTAGACATATAGTTCAATTATTTTTCTGAGACAGTGTCTCGCTGTGTAGCCCTGGCTGTCCTGGAACTTATTGTGTAGGCCAGGCTGTCCTCAAACTCAGAGATCTGCCTGCCTCTGCCTCACAAATGCTGGGATTAAAAGTGTGTGCCACTATAAAAAAAAGTGTGTGCTTCATATAATGCAATTTATAAAAGTAGATATACAATTTGGAGTTCTTCTTTAAAGAAGATCATATTTAGTTGACTGTTTAATCATTTACTTAAATGTGTATGAACTTATAAGTTTTAGATGTTGGGTTTTTAAGCCAATACTGCCTTATCTGTTTTGTTGCTCAAATTATTCCTACTTTGACCATTAGGGATTCTTTCCGATTAGTTTCTGTACTCTGTTGACATGAAGCATGAATATTATCTTTTTAGCTCCCTCATTTTCTAGTTTTTCAAAATACTCCAGACTCACATTGTATTTTTTCTTCCATAGACCTAGAATCTGCAATTTCTCCAAAGAACCTTTGTTCCTTTTGTTGGAGGGTGTATTTGAAAACCAAGATCAGAGAGTATCTGTTCTTACTAAACTATCATTGTTTCTATACTTTCTCAATTGACAAGTTAAGCAATATACATTCATAAACTAATATATATATATATATATATATATATACATGCTCATCCGCAATTTTATATATATATATATATATATATATATATATCCATTTGTATGTATATTAAGCTAAATATGACTGCATACCAATATCTTGAACTAATCCAGCACTAATCTAGTATTCTGTTCCCGTTTATCTACAGATTTTTTTCTGACTTCTACTACCCATTATCCATTTACTGATTTCTTCAATCCCAACACATGCAAACCTGTTTCAGAATTGACCCACGAGAAACAAATTGACTGACAAGAATGTTTATGTTTAGTTCTTTATCCTTACAGTTTTGAGTCACAACATAATTTTTTCAAGTTAAATCTGCTTTATAGCATATGTGTGTGTGTGTGATAAATGTTTAATATAGTTAGATTCATTTATCACATTTTACATTTCATCTTGTGATCCTCTAACATCTTGGTCAACTTTTAAATTTACATGTACTAAGGCTATCTCTTTGTGAATTAGAGGTGTATGATTTTTGACAGTGTTATGTACTCATTGCCCTAGTACCATACAGAAGAGTTGTATCGCTTTCAAAGTTCTTCTGTCAATCCTCTTCATTACCAGCCAGGACTTCCTCTCCTAATATCCAGACACTACTGATGGGTTTCCATGTCTATATTCCAATCTCTTTTCCACAATGGCATATTAATATAGTAATAGACTATGTAGCTGCTTGGGTATAGTTCCTGTTTCTTAGAAAAAGTTGTTTAAGATTCAGTTCATAGTATGTGAATTGATAGTGCCTTTAAAATAGTCCCTTTTGGTCTTTGGCCATATGACCCGAATATGCCCAGTCTCATCAAGTAATTACTTTTACTACTGAGTACTTTTCTATTGCAGGAGTAATTATGCAATATCTTGTTAAAAGGCATCTTGACTGTTTCTGACTTTGGGAATTATGACTGTAAACATGTATTTGTGGATTTTTTGTGTCAAATACACATTTCTAATTTACTTTGGTAGATTCCTAGCAAGGTACTTGTTGGATCATACTGTAGGTCTATTTATGCACAATCGAATTTTATTCATTCATAAGGAAAAATGAATTATTAATTAAATTTTCAGGAAAATTGATAGAGCTAGGAAATAGATTAATTGAAGCAACCCAGTCTCAAAAAGGCAAAAACTTCACATTATGCTTAAAATTTAGATCCTAGCTCCTAAATTTTATATGTATATATAGTTACATAATATATATGTATATATAATATATATAACATAATATATAGTTACAGTATGTATACGTATGTGTGTGTGTGTGTGTGTGTGTGTGTGTGTGTGTGTGTATAGTTACATTAAAAAGAGTGTGTATAATTACCAGGAAACTAGAAAGGGGTTCCTGAGACGAGAAAGAGAGCTGTAAGGCAGAAGGATGAGAAGGGTATCAGAATGCATGAGTATCCAGTGAGAAGAAGAATATTGGTGTCAACCGAAACTAAGTATGTAACAAAATACCATAAAGAAACCTACTACTTTGTGAGGTAATTAAGAATAAAATAATAAACAAGTGTCTGTGGGGGTAGCTCAATTGGTTGTAGAGGTATCCATTAGGAATGGGCTTTGCAACTCTGCAGTTTGATTGGTTGTGGTTTTCTGTAGTGGTCTCTATCTGTTACAAAGAGAAAATTCCTTGATAAGAGGTGAAGACAACACTTATCTATGAGTATAAAGGCAAATGTGTATAGATTATTGTTGGGTTATGTTGGTTTAGTATATTCTCCTTCAAGATTCATGATTTTACTAACACTGGGCAGTTGGGTAGGTTTCCAGTACCAGGCATGGTCTCTCCTTCTTGTTGAGAGGACACTAAATCCAGTTAGTGATACTGACAAGGTATGTATGCCACTACTAACCCTATAGGGTTATTGTGGCATGCTGGTCATTGATGTGGTTGATGGGCATTATGGCCTAGAGGGAGTGTTGGTTGCCTCCTTCCTTTGAAAGTTTGAATGGTGCCTGCCTTCTGGTACCACGAAAGCTAGTCCTCCAGGAGGGGTGTTCAGGTAAGTTCTAGCTCAGAGTTCAGGGGGTTCTGGGACCTGTTTCTGAAGTAGATGGTGTCCTCAGCAATAGGGACTTACCTTCTACCTCTGGGGGATAACCATGGAGCTAGATAAGATTTGATTATGTCATGTCAAGTTTATCCTCCTTGCTGACCTCATTGCAAAGTAGAAGCTTTGAACCATGTTATCTGGGTTATAATGCTAACTATCTGGTACTTGTAGTAGAGTCAAAGAACCATAGGAACATCCGTTGGCCTGGGAGGCCCAGTTCTGTACCTTTATTTTACAGTTGAGGAAAGTGATAAAGATGATAAAGAACTCTAATTCGCTAAGTAATTCTTTGTTTGTGACTGATCACATCACATGAATTTTAACAGAAGCAAGTGTTGGTATTAGTCAAGTAGAAAGGGAGTTCCGGAATGCTTGTGCTTTCATCTTCAGCCTCCAGAGAAAAAGATTTCTCCTAACTGAAAACTACTGATGCAATGTACAGAATGGGAGGGATGTGTGAGTTTATGTACAATACTGTTTTAGATTACCTGCTTCCCTCTGAATTCTAAGTACTCTTTCCTCTTTTCCTATCAAAGTCAGTAAATTGTTTGTTTTTAAAGTTTGTAAATAGAGACTGGCTTGAAGAATGTCCTTAGTTTCTCAATGTTATGTTCATATGACTATGTGCATGTGGTTGTTGGAGGAGGGTGTGTATTAGATTCTTAATAGTAATCATTTATCAAACCTAGAATTCTTATTTGTATGCATGTGTGTGTTTGAAACAGTGTAAGCTGTTATCAAACTGGCTATGAAACTCAGGCTGGCTTTGAACACATACTCTTCCTGCCTCTACCTTACAAGTGCTGAGATTTTAGGTCTATGACAACACTCCCAGCCCTAAAATTGGAGGAATCTGCCTGTTTATTTATATATTTTGTGAAATAAGGTCTCACTCCATAGCCTAGGCTGGCCTTGAACTCAGTTTGTATTCCAGACTGACTTTGGAATTGTAGTCATTCTTCCTCAGCCTTCTAAATTCTGGGACTAAAGGTGTGAGTCACCATGCCCAGCAAGAGCTTTTTAATGACAGCAAATATCTACCTTTTTCTCTTGCCCAGGCCAGGTTTTTTTTTTTTCCTGCTGTGGCATTTAAATCTAATTATAGCACCTTACCATTCTTTTTTTCTTGAGCATCACGTTCTTTTTTTAAATAGATTTTTAAATACAATATATTCTGATTATTGTTTCCCCCAGCTCCACCCCACTTCTCCAGCCACCCAAATCTACATCCTTTCTTTCTCTCTGTCTTATTAGGATATAATGTGACAGGTCATGTGGTAGCTTTTGCCTGAGAATATCTTTGTAAATAATTGAGCCATCTCTACTTTCTCCCTAGGTGTTCCCTGTTGTGTATGACAGAGAAAAGTAAACCTACGTTAACGTCCATTTCTACTAATATTAATTTGTGAGAGTTTTATTTACCTCTAAAAAAGTGAAAATCTTCCCACTCTTGCCTACTATACAACTAACCCAATATTGTCTGCATCGACAAATAAGTTTCTTTTATAAGTGATATAAATCTGTGAAAATATGCACACGTTGTAAAAAGGATAAGACTTGCTGATGCCAAACTCTGAGAGGTAAAGCCCTCTAGGAAGCTATTGCAAGATACAAAACTTATTTCTACAAGGCTCCTATCTACCCATCTGCCCAGCTCACTGTAAAATTTTGCCCATGCCAAAAAAATAAAAGCTCAGCTCAGGGCCTTGAAATTCACACAATATGATTTTTATTTGTTTGTTTGCTAATTTGTTTTTGAAACAGAGTCTCTGCATAGCTCTAGCTGTCCTGGAACTCACTATATAGAACAGGCTGGCCTTGAACGCATAGAAATCCACCTGCCTCTCTCTGGAGTCCTGGGATTAATGGTGTGCGCCACCATGCCTGACCCACACAATAGGATTTTAATGTTGAAGACAGAAGCAAAGTTTCATAATTCATTGATTGTTGTTCTCTTTAAAATATAAAAAATTGGCAAGGGACATAGTTTAGTAGTAAAGTACTTGCCTGCCTTCCAAAGGCCCTAGAATCAAACCCCAGTGCAGGATATAAATAAATAAGCAAACAACACACACACACACACACACACACACACACACACACACACACACACACGCGTGCGCGCATGCGTGCACACCTTATTGCATACATTTTATAAATGCTAAACTGTGTAGAAAAGTTTATTGAATATGTTTGTCTATTTTGCTACCAAGCCTTGTCTTCACAACTGTCAGAACATAACAGCATAATCAGTAAGAGACCACACAGTGTTAAGGAAGAAAGTCAGTCATTTGGAAGTTTGGAGCAATGCAAGGTTATTATAGTCACATGGTCAGGCCAGGGAAGGCTGCAGATTCTTCCTTCCATTCTTACTCTAGTAACAACATTGAACAAAGCTAACCAGACTCTTTCTCAAACTTGTGTAAAGTTTTAGTTCTCAAGAACAAGATAGACCACTTTGGGAAGATATATACATAGCATAAGTAGTCAGTGTTTAAATTGTAATTTCTTTCTTTGGCCATATATTCTTGTAAAATGTAAGTATAACCTCAAACACCTTGAAATGGGGGTGAATGTATAGAATAGGAACAGAGAAGTTCAACTTTAGTCAGGTAAACTTTTCATTTTTAGATATGCAACTACTTCCTTTTTTCTTTTTTTCTTTTAAATGTGGGCTTTGGGACATACAGTTAATGACTATCAGATCTGAAAGTCCAGGCTCTATCATACTATTTTATCTACTTCCTAATTTCCATAAAATATAACATGGTGAATATTCTAGTGCAATAGAACATGAGATTCATAAAGAACATAAGATTTATAAAGAATTGAATTCTAGTTTCAACTCAAGTCATTTGATTTTCCTGAAACTCGGTTTTCTTTAATATAAAGTAGAGGTGATAATCCATAGTGACATTGTGAGACAGTATACCCAATACCAGTTCTACATTTGACGATTTACTAAAAGTACTCAGAAGTCATTATAATAAGATCACTATTTGTTATAGCAAAGAGATAGAAAGCAGCACCTATAAAGGACAAAATGGACATCAGGCAAAGCCTTGGCAAGCCCAGGAATGAGTTTCCAAAGTCTTCTCAGTATTAGACTCGCGCAGGACATACTTAATCCCTAAGCAATGAACACAGAAACAGAAACACAGGGAAGGTAGTTTTCTCTGGAATACTCTCTAAAAAGGAAGCCTAGGCTTTAGTAATTGAGTGGAATTACCCAAACCCCGGATCCCAAAATAAAAAGGACAATAAATTATATTTTGTAAAAGCTGTCTAAGGCTGGGTGATGGTGGCACATGTCTTTAATCCCGGCACTCAGAAGGCAGAGCCAGGCAGATCTCTGTGAGTTCGAGGCTAGCCTGGTCTACAAAGAGAGAGAGGTCCAGGATGGGCACCAAAACTACACAGAGAAACTCTGTCTTGAAAAAAAACAAAAACAAAACAAACAAACAAAAAAGCTGTCTAGACACGTTTTTATTGCATAGTTCAAGATTTTAGGCATTCACAATGCCCTTGTCAGTTTGTAGCACAGGGATCGTTCTCAAGAGCCAACTGAGAACATAGGTGAGCACTTTGGAGAATATATAGGATTTGAGAAAGTTGGGCCTGCTGGGCTAACTTTTCCTTTCACAGATAGGTATTAAATTACTGTATGTAGCTATATAATATGATGTGTGTTAATAATATAGTGTGTGAGAATTACTATCACAGCTGTATAATAAGAACTAGAGTCGGTCTAGGATGTTATTAAGTACAGCAAGAATACAAAATTGCCTGGGAAGTTGCCTTGAAAATTGAAAAGCTGCTTTTAAACAAATCCTACTGAGGATTTTATTTTTCTCTGTGATTACAAATAATTTTATCACCAGCATCATTCTGCTCCTTACCAGTTTCACATTGTACTTTCTTATCAATAACTATGTATTTCGTGGTGGGTTGTGTTTTAGGGGTTTTGTTGTTAATTGTTTGTTTGTTTCAATTATTTTTGCACAAACCACATTGTTCAATCACCCAGGGGATTTTGGCAAAGATGTAGACCTCCCAAAGAAAACACAGAATTGAACCACTGGAGAAGAGCATATCCAGATGCTTCCCAGAAAATTGTAGGCAAGTCTCAGTGAAGTACTTTTACTTATGGTGCCCAGTACCAATGGTAAAGTGGAATTGGAATGGAAATGAATTCATATGAACCTGACTATGGCTGCAGTTAGTGTACCACTTTTTTTTTTTTAAGATTTATTTATTATGTATATAGTGTTCTATCTGCAGGCCAGAAGAGGGCACCAGATCTCATTACAGATGGTTGTGAGCCACCATGTGGTTGCTGATAATTGAACTCAGGACCTCAAGAAGAACAGCCAGTGCTCTTAACCGCTGAGCCATCTCTCCATCCCCCAGTGTACCACTTTTGAGCTAAGTACTGAACTTGATTTCCAGCCCAACCTTGATGTTTCTTCCAAAGGGCAGGGTTGGGGAGGCACTCTAAGGATGAAGAAAAAGAACATAAAAAGAAAATCCATGCATTTTGCATAGTGATAATGTCCATGAATAGACGTGAAGATGATGATATTGCACATACTCTTACCTAAAACATGCCAAAGGATAGTCTGTTTTCTGTCTGAACCCCGAGTAGTAATGGTAAACAGTAGACTGATGAACAGCTTAGAAAGGTATATCTTGTAAAGGAACCACATGTATCCTAGTGGAACTTTGTTAGGAAAATGGGTGGTTAAATATATTTTATCTACCTTTAAGCTCTTCCTCTAAGCCCCATTCCAAAAGTGGGACCTGAGGCAATTGCCTTTATTCTGTATATGAACTTAAGTTGGCTCACTTGTTTTGCTGGTATATTAATTTCTCTCCTTGTCTTGGAGCAATGCCAGTGATTCTCCTTAAATTGGCCTTCTGCTGCCAGTCCTTCCTGGCCTGGAAAGTTTTCATATATAATGTAATATAGTCTCTTTAGAGTGCTGGAAGAAAAGGCCAGAGAAAGATGGAGAGCCTGAAGTCAAGGGAACTCATAACTTCTTTTGAAGGAAAATATTTGGAGGTTGTACATAAAGAAACAAGGGAATGCCAGGCGTTGGTGGCGCACGCCTTTAATCCCAGCACTCGGGAGGCAGAGCCAGGTGGATCTCTGTGAGTTCGAGGCTAGCCTGGGCTACCAAGTGAGTTCCAGGAAAGGCGCAAAGCTACACAGAGAAAACCTGTCTTGAAAAAAAAGAAGAAGCAGCAGCAGCAGCAGCAGCAGCAGCAGCAAGGGATTGACTCATCCCTTGCTTTATTACACCACCTTAGAAAACTTTCTTCTAAACTTTTATACCAGTTAAAATACTAATCCTAGCATTTGCATAACTTTTTATACTTTCCTATGTATTTTTTGTATCCTTGCGTGATTTTTATTGATGCACCAAGGCCAAACTCAAATTTTTTTTACACACAGACATTGAATTTAACTTCTTGTGACCCTAGAGGAATTTTTTTGTGATGCTCTCTTGATATTTAGTCACTGTTTTTCTATTTTTAGATTCTAATTATTCATATATGTATATGTTTCATTTATTAGATTCAGAAATGCTCAGTGGCGGAATCAGGATAGAATTCACTCACAATTGACATAGTAGGCAAATGATGAATAATGGGAAAGAAGTAGAGTAGAAAAAAAAAACACTCAAAGCTCAGATAACATTGATAATCCTTTAGTTACTGACAGAATTTCAATTTGGGTATTTTTCTAATCTTGTATTACAATTTTTGTATAATTATTTAAAAATTCTCCGACACATTGTTTCCCAGAGCACACTTACTCTTCACAAAGATGGAGATGATTTAAAGAAGTGGTAGACCATGATAGATTGCCATAAAGTCACTAGATAAAGTGTGTAGAATTGTTGTGGGATATGCAGCTTAGTTGGGAAAGTGCTTGCCCAGCAGGCTAAGGCTCTAGGTTTAAAATTGGTGTTGCGTAAACCTGGTGTACATCTCTAACCAACACTGGAGAAGTGGAGGCAAGAAGATAGAAGTCCAAAGCCTGACACAAGAGACTCTATCTCAAACCAAAACAAAATGTATACAGGATGCTAATCTGAGCAAACAAATCAGTGAAAGCACTTAATAAGGAGGGTAGGAGGACATGGTTTTTTGGAGTAATGAGGCCATGTCTAATAACCAGGGTTCTTTGGAGCATGTATTGAAAAGTCATGCAGAAATATGGGAATATTTAGTGGAAGGAAATAAGGCCTGTGCAGAAGGCCTTCTAAGAGGGAATGAGGGAGGGGCTGGAAGCACACTTACTGTTCTTGTAGAGAGAAGCTGGGTTCCTTTCCCTCTAATGTGTGTAATCCCAGTACTTCAGAAACTGAGGGAGAATGATCAGAAATTAGTGTGGGTTATTACCCTTGTCTCATAAAAAGTTTTAACTTGCTCAGTTAGCATAAAATATTAGTTGCCAAATTTCCAAACCTCAGCTTAGAGAAAGCCCTCTTTCAAGTTTAAAAGCTTTTAGACTCTTTGCCATGATAATCAGAATTTATCCTAGCCTAAGAGAAGCTGCCAACTTACTATGCCCCCTCTGACTCTCAAAATCAGAGCAATTTAAAGTAATTGGAGCTCTGAAGAAAAAGCGTGTCCTTAACCTACCCTACTCTCATTCTTTTTATCTGAATCTGTCCTAAGAACACTATCATTCGGTCAGCATTTGGTTCAGGGTTCTCAGGTTCTTTCCTGCTGTTCCGGCCCTTACACATCTGTGTTATCTGAAAGGTTTCCTATATTGCAAAGACTTATAAAATTTTCAGCAAGGCATTCCCTGTCCCATTCTCAAGACTAGCAAATATGGAAAACCAATTGACTTCGTTAAGCAAGATATATTACACCCTGATAAGAGGACTTATTAATATAAAATTCACAAACCCAAAGTCCAAGGCTTCTGTCTTGCTCCTCTTATGCTCCTTAGTTCCCTCTCCTTCTATCTTTCTCTAATTTCCTCTCTCAAACATACTTGTTACTGTTTGCGCTTTGATACCAGCCTCACATTTGGTAAAGCACAAAAACAGAACATTGTGGTCTTCATCTCTTTCTACTGCTAACCTCCTAATTCAGTTCTCTCAGCAGGAGAGCTCAGCAATCTCTCCTAATATTCCTTTCCAACAAATATCCTCTTATTTCTGTAGAGAGCAGCACAACTTCACTAAAATCGACTTTATAACTTCCCATCCAAATACTAACCTAGTTTCCCATCCGAGTGCTAACCAGGCCTGACCCTGCTTTCCTTCAAAGAGCAGACATGATAGAATACATTCAGGGTGGTATGGCTGTAGACCGCTTTATAACTTCCAAAAGCCTTCCTCTGAAAGACAAAGGAAGAAAGTAGCAAAGTAGGAGCCAGATCCTTGAACCAAAGCTGTGGGAGGCATGATAGATCAGTTAGTACTGATAGAAGGAGTATAGGTCTTGAAGACCTTAGTTTGGACTTAGTTTCCATTTGAATGATAGTTGCCCCACCTTTACTTATATTTATCATAAATTAATGTACCTTTAAGGTAATAATGGTCATCCCTGGGGCAGGAGAGCTGACTCAGCCATTAAGAGTGTTTGCTGCTCTTACCAAAGACTAGAGTTCAGTTTACAGCACCCACATCAGTCAGACAGCTCACACTCACCTGTAACTCCATCTCCAGAGGTTCTGATGCCTTCTAGCCTCTACACATACCTACCTTCTCTCTCTCTCTCTCTTTCTCTCACTCTCTCTCACACACACATATCTATCTATCTCCACATTTGCACACACACACAAATAAAATTAATCTTTTTTAAAAGATAATTGGCATTCTTACTTGTGCCATCTAACAATAACTAGCATATACTTTTAAAACATTTGTAGATTCACATACAATGTAATGGGTTTCATTATGGTATTTTCATAATACTTGGTTCTTATTTGTCCCCCTCTCCTGTCCCTTTGCCCCTCTATTGCTTGTTGTCTTCTGCTTTTTTACCTTCTGTATTCTGTTACTCTGTCTTTCCATGACCCCTTCATGCTCACTAAAGATCTCTTCCTCCCTAGCTGGGTGATGGTGGCACACGCCTTTAATCCCAGGACTCGGGAGGCAAAAGCAGATGGCTCTCTGAGTTTGAGGCCAGCCTGGTCTACAGAGCAAGTTCCAGGACAGCCAGGGCTGTTACATGGAGAAACCCTGTCCCCAAAACAACAACAACAAAAACATTTCCCTCTCCTTTCATGGTTCCCTTTATAATTTCATGGCCCACATTTATATTCACACACATGCCTACATTCACACAAATTTAGACTAGATTCCATATATGGTAGAAAACATATAGTATTTGTCTTTCTGAGTCTGGCTTATTCGTCTTAAGAGAATTAAGTTATGTTGAGTCTTAACAATTTCCAGTACTATGTATTTTCCTGAAATGTCATGATTTTGTTTTTCTTTATGGCTGAATAAAATTCTACTGTGTATGTGTACCACAATTTTTTTATTCATTTATCTGTTGATGGCTATTTAGGCTAGTTCTGTTTCTTAGCTCTTGTAAATAAGGTGACAGTAAGCACGGATATGCAGGTATCTCTATAGTATAACTTGAAAGCTTTTAGGTATATGCCCTACCATATATTTAATGTTCACTTGAGTCACAAAGCGCCCCCCCCCCTGCCCCCCCCCCCCCACGATGCTGTCCCTTCTCTGTCCAAATTCTCTGTCCTGGAATCAGATCTTGTTTTTACTACTTCCTAGCTTTACCTATTTGGTTGGTTTCTTAATTTATTTGATTCTTAAGATTATTTCTCTTTCCATGAAAGAAAGATAGTGCCCAATTTATAGTTCTATTGCACAGACCAAATAAAATAACAGATGTGACATATTTATAGCCTATAAAATACTGTGAAAATATAAAGTAATTTTATCATGTTAGTCAAGAAATGTCAAAAGGCACAAAATTTTATCACATCTGTGAACCATGATTTTCACTAGATCATGCAGTATATTGTTCCTGGCCTATTTATAGACCCAGATTTGCTTAAGTTCAGTTCACTTGGATACCTTAAGTAAAGTTAACATTAGGGGGAAAAAATCTAATCTTTTTCTCTTTGATACAAAGGCCAGTAGCAATTACATCACTTGAATGTAGCTAGATTTCTTTTGCAGTAGGTATCTTGGTGAAATCCCTAATGAATGCCCAGGAGTGATTAAAACAGACTGCCTTTAACAGAGGAAATATGCTACAGACAATTAGTAAAATGTAAGAAACTTAGATGAAAACTGAATCTACATTCCCCTAGCTGCTTCTAAGTATGAAACAAAAATATATATTCCAAATTCCCCTATATGTAGAAATATCCTTGAGCAGGTGACAAGAAAGTAGTAAATGATTCTTCATCGCATACCATTGTAAGAATTCCTTCTCTGGGGAGATGTAGGCAAAGCATTACCCTTCTTTTAACACCCCCACCAACAAATCAAGGTATTATTCCATTGAAGTTTAACTTAGGCAACCACTGAGCTTATTGTGTTTACTTACAGAGAATAGGTGACTTCAGAAAGTCTCACCCAACAAGGATGATGGATTCTTCATAGATACATAGATGGAGGACCCTCACACATACTTCATTTAACCTTTCCCAGTCTTATAATCCCAAGACCCTAATGACATGTCCAATTAAGTAGAATTTCATACAAATGACTGGGAGGTGCAGGAAGGAGCTGTGGATTCTCCAATGAGGATGCAATCACTCTCCCTATTCCCTCCTTCTTTGAGGGAATATCACTATTCAACAGGCTAATCTTGATATCTTTCTGGTCTCCTGCAAACAGGCATAGCGCATCTGATGAAGGCAGTAACTGTTTTCTTTGGAGTACCACATTTGAAACATATATTCAGATCACTTTGTAGAAGCTTAGTGTGGTAATATATGTAAAAGCCTAAGGTAATGTAGCATGTATTAAATGGTGTGGAACAGAAGCCGTTCAGAAAAGGTGGAGATCTATGTAGGCCAGAATAGATGTCAGAAGGCCAAGAGAAAGACAGCAAGGATATTTTTGTGTATATTGGGACAGGAAGAGAAAGAGTATCTTCCAGATAGAAGGATCATGTCAGGTACTATGCATGATGCCAATTAAGGTTCTTGAGATATGGCAGGGACCAACTACAGAAGTCTTTGAAATCCTGCCAGAGGAGACTAAACTGGATATGGTAGGCAGTGGTGACCCTTTGCAAATTACTGAGTCAGAAACCTTAAGAGAAAGTAATGTGTTAAGCAATACACAGGGTATATTATTATATACATAAGCATCCACTACAAAATTCAATTGTTAGCATTCCTTGTGTGATGTAGTGGTAGGAATGGAGAAAGTAGCATGCATTGAAAGCAAGATATGGCCAAAAAGAGAGAACAGTAAGAATGCTGGGGACCAGAAAGTTCTTATCAATCAGTCAGAAGTCTGGCATAATAGAGAATTTTAGAGGAAAATATGCTTATCCATTGGAAATCAATTTGATCAGCAAATGACTAATTTATAGATAGACCTAAAATGCAATACCTTCCCAGAGCTAAATCAGTGAGTGGCTTCTGGATTTATATGATATTTCCAGACTTTCTCAAAGCTTGTGGACTTAACATTTGTATTAGTGTGACTGGGTCAAAATGACCTCTGTTGTCTGAAAAGAAAAAAGTGTCAAAGACAAATTGAACAAACCCAGCACCAAAAGACTATAAAAACAAAGGAGAAATTAAGTATAAAACAAGAAAAATGTCATTTAAGTAGCAAGCTGGTTTTAGTTACTCGGGAAAATGTTTTTCACTTTGACACACATAAATATACACAAGCATGTGCATCTCTTTTCTACCCTAAAATACTGATATACGACCTGAACATATTGCCCTGGAATTGGTAAAGCCGTGTGGCTTTGAGATGATTACTTAAAACTCTAAGAAACCCTAGTTTTCTCATTTGTGAAATAGTAATACTAGTTCCTACCTACTTCAGGGGTTTTCTGTAAGGATTAAATAATATAAATCAGCCAAGCGGTGGTGGCGCACGCCTTTAATCCCAGCACTCGGGAGGCAGAGCCAGGCGGATCTCTTTGAGTTCGAGGCCAGCCTGGGCTACCAAGTGAGTTCCAGGAAAGGCGCTAAGCTACACAGAGAAACCCTGTCTCAAAAAACCAAATAATTAATTAATAATATAAATCAATATAAAGATTCTAAAACATGGTATGTATTTGGTAAAGATAGTATAATTATTAGACATCAAGAGGAGATTGGTCAGCTTACTACTGGATCTTAAACTTGAAAAAAACTTTAAAAAAAAAAAAGCTAACATTTCTCCCATCTTGCTATTTAAGTGGTAGCTAATGGGTAGAATTTAACCTAATCTGGTAGCAGCTACTTAAAATAGTAACTGGATTTCAGTCTATGTGACTACCTACAGTTGAGTAGAGGTCATGTTGGAGGGTGGTCAGCAACTACTAAATTCATTATGTAACTTGTCTTGGTGGAATACTATATCTTTGCCCTTACTTACTGTAATCATATTCTCTGAATCAAATATGCCTAGTACTAAGGTAATGTGTGTCTCTAACTGGTACAAACTATGCAGTTCTCCATAGAGTTTGATTATGATATAGCTTCACTTGAAAGAACTTAAGAATGAAGATACCATATGGGAATCATTGAAAATAAGAGCTATTTATTGCCATTCACCTGCAATATGCTGTCTGTGGAGCCTGTTAATACATACCAGACACATGGATACTGTTCATTGATTTGCAGTATATGTGATGGTATGCTCATATTTTTGGTTAAGCTTGGGTGCTTGGATGAATTGCCTTCTTTGTTCAGAAGGACTGGGATTTAATCTAAAGAAGTACAAATAATACCATGACTTCTCTGGGTGAAGTTATATGTACATCTTCTTCCTTTGCCTTTGACCACTTTTATGGTTGTGTAAACAAATAAATAGTTCAGGTATAAATAAATTATACAAAAATAACTAAGTAAGGGGGCAGAGCCAAGATGGCTGAGCCGTGCAAGGCTCCCCTGCAGCCACCATGAAGGAGCTGTGGTAGCTAAAAGGCCAAGCCAGAGCTGGGGTACTGCCCTGCTGTGAGGAGTCCACAGAGCCCACAGTATCTCTGGAACAACTGAAAAAAAGGTAGGTCTGATGGGCAGATGCGTTTAAAAAGTGGTCTTACAAAATTGGAAAGAAAGATGGTGGAGCAGAGCGGCTCAGTCACAGCAGAGAATGGGGAAACTAGATCTAGATGTGGTGATGAAGGTTATGGGAGCAGTGTAGGAAAGTGCAGCCACAGTGGACAAAGAACATGACTTACTGAATAGGACTAGCACTCCACCCACTGGCTAGTCCACAGCATGGAACTTCTGCAGACACAGCCCCATGCAGCTACAAGCACAACGGACATGCTCAGTGAGCCTTGATGTGCAGTGGCCTGGAGCTCATTTGGATCCTGTCTCCAGACGCCTTGCCTAGCTACGTGACCATCCTGATGCTGGGCAACAGCAGGATATCTGAGACAAGTCTCTGTGATAACCTAGTATTTATGGTGCTTCAGAAACCAGAAACCTTAAACCACTCCCATGACTCCTTGCAATGAGTATTTGCATGTAAAGCTGTTTGTGGGGGGAAATATATTATGTGACACACTGCAGTTTGCAATGCCACTTCAACAAACAAATATGCAGGTGGGAAAAATGGAGGAATAGAGCAGCATGTGCACAGAGGAGGGAAGCGGAACTGGATAAGACATTGGTGACAAGTGTGGGAAAAGGCTGCTGTGGACAGAAGAACATGTTGTTACCGAGTAGGGCTGCCAGAGTGGCTCTGCCCCAGACACAATCGCCCTGGCTCTGAGCAACAACAGGATGCCTGAACAGTGGTTTATTTTCTGGACTAGGTCTGTGCTGCCCCTGGGAAGCCATGTTGACATCTGTCATCAGTGCTACAGCTGGGGATGTGCTATTGTCCGTGGTCCATGCTGCCCCCCAGGCCATGTTGATTCCCAGGGTCCATGGATGCCTGTGGTCTGTGCTGCCACTTGGCCTGTGCTACTGCCAAGAGCCAGGTGGACGATGGCCACTGCTACCACAGGAGGCCATGTTGATGTCTGTGTCCATGGTGCTGCCAGGCCCATGTTGATGTGGGTGACTTCTGCTGCCTCCGAGGATCATGTTGGTGTCTGTGGTCCTGATATGTGTGGCCCAGAGCAGTGTGGATGTCTGTGGCCCAAGTTACCACTGAAGGCCTTGTGGATGTTCATGGCCTGTGCTATCTCCTGAAGCCATATTAATGTCTGTGGTCTGTGCTGCCACTGGAGGCCATGTTGAGGTCCATGGTTTGAGCTGTGGCTGAAGGCCCTGTTGATGTTTGTGGTCTGTACTGCCTCTGGAGACCATACTGATGTCCATGGTCCATGATGACACTGGAGGCCATGTGGGTGTCCATGATCTGTGCTGTCACCAGAAATCACAGTTGAGGGCTTCTAGTGCAGGTGGGGGTGGGGATGGACTCAGTTATCTTTAAGGGGCTGGCCACTGGGAGTTTGACCATGCTCCAGTGAGTATATGGGCAACACATACTGGACTTAATATTTTTTTTCCAATCCTTTTTTTGTGGGAAGTGACTATGATTGGGGTACATAATGTGAAACTTCCAAATAATCGATAAAAATATTGTGTTGGAAAAATTAATTAGCACCATAGCTACAATTAGGTATTTGTGGATCACTGGATCTAAGATGCCACAATATTCTCTACAATAATGTAGCAAGTAATAAAATGTTTAGCCTAGATTGGCTTTCCACTATAATGGAATCAAATTACTATGGTACCTTGCATTACCTTGTCATCGCGTAGTTTCTTGATGACAATATTTGGGTAGTGTCAGTAACTATAGCTGCCACCTGAAGTGGCAGGACTGGACCCTCCTACTCAGGCTGAGGCTATGAGCAAAAAAAATCGTGGTCAACTTCATCATATTAACTCATCTGAAAGTTTTCAAATTTCTTCTCTCCATACCTACTTACTAGAAAAAAACCAGCTCCTTGGTCTCAGTTCTTCATATGACATATGATTGTTTCTCTGGCGAGTAAGCTCAGTACACGAGTAAGGCATTAGCAAAATTACCAACTGATTCTGTGATGTGTTTGCAATAACAAGGTACCTTTTGTTAAAAAGTCTCTGTAGGGGTTATGGCTCTTATATATAGGATCATACTTAGAGCACTGTCTTTATAATACTAGCTTTTACCTTTTCAATATCCAGCATCTTAACAAAAAAGCCTACCAGTTAAACATTGTGGTTAGGAGAGAGATAGGAATGCCTTGTCTGAATATTGTACAATTTTTCCAGAACTATATAAATACTGGAACATTTTGTGAACAGAAGTGGATGATAGAACAGAACTGATTGAGAAAACTAGAAAATTGGAGCAAAAATGAAAAGAAGCCAATAAAAGATGGAGATGGCTTCTCATGGAGGTGGGGTGGGAAAGGACTCAGTTTTCTTTAAAGGGCTAGCCACCGGAAGCTTGATCATTCTCCAGTGAGGATATGGGCAATACAAATTGGACTTGGGTTTTTTTTTTCTGTATTTATTTCCAGTTCTTTTTTTTGTGGGAGGAGTAAAAATAACTTAGGTCAGAATAATAGCCCCACCCCCAATTTTTTAATATATGTCAAAATAACTTGTCTATAATCCGTACGTTGTCTCATTATGTAGTAGATTCATTTGGTCTAGTAAGATTTTTATCTAGGTATGTAATGAAAGATAATTAGGCTGTCTCTTACACTAGAAAAAAACAAAAACACCAAAATGTGGATTTTTTTTCTCTAACACATAATGAAAGATATTGGGAGATATTTTGTTACAACTGTCTTTCCTGTGATTCATAACCCATATTCCTACCTTCTTACTGGTACCTTAGTCTTTAAGTGAGACTGATTCTTGGAGCCCTAATGGTCTTGAGTTCAAAGGAAATTACCTTAGTAATCTAAGAGTTATAAAGCATATTTTATGGTGAACAACTTTTATTTCTTCGTTGAGAATGATATGGGTCAATACACTTATGTATCATAAATGACAGTAGAATGAATGACCCACAGAATATTTATTTAAAATCTGTAACTACTTAATGAAAGTCTGATTTATTTCAAAAGCGCCAGTCACTCTGTGTGTGTGTGTGTGTGTGTGTGTGTGTGTGTGTGTGTGTGTGTGTGTGTGTGCATTATGGATCAAACCAAGCATGTCATGCATGTTAATCAAGCTGAGCTACTCTCTCAGGCCAAAGTATTTTTTATTTATTTTCTTGAGGTGCTGAGAGTTGAACCTAAGCATTCCTTCATCCATTGTTTCCTCATCTGAGCCCCAAACAGCCTCTAAATAGAAAAAGTAGGAATATTCATCTTCGTTTTACAGAACTATATACCAATCATGTGATAAAGCCATATTTTAAACTTGAGCCCTGGCTCCTAGTCCAGCATTTTTCTTGTCTCCCACTATGAACTCCTGTGATTCATTTTAAGTTGACTAGCCTAAAGTGCTACTTTGATAATTTTTCATCCCTACGAAAAACTGTATTGAATAAAATACAGTATCAAAGCCTTCAGGGCCCCAGCAGCCCCATCTCAACAACTTTATATTGTTTTATTGGCCTTTACTTTTTTGTATCTACAAACCAAGATGACAGATATTTTACTGACTCACAGTATGGTGATATTCAATTGCAAAAATGTATGTAACCATGTCATTAAATTGCAAAGCCCCCTGTAGTCAATATTCATTTATTAATTCCTTAGATTCAACTGGAAACAACACTGGAAAAACAGACTGAGACCCTGTCTCAAAACAAAACAAATTAAACAAACCACACCAGAATTTCTTCTGGGACTCTTCTTGTTGTATTTCTTTTGATTAAGTTTTATCTGAAAAAAAATCTTAATTATACTGCTCACTCTTGATTTCAGGTGTTCTGTAAGCTGAGAACCGACTGCAGTCCCCTCTACTATTTTTTACTAGTTTCCTATAACTAGGTATTTTATATACAGGATTAATTTACTATAGCAGCATTAGTTAATGAGTTCAAGATTGCTACTTAAGTCTTATAATCAGAGCACATATTTGTTATTAATCTTTTGATTGCCACAGAAAGAAATTATTTTCATTGTGACATATTCATTATAGTTTGTTTACATTTGCCCACCATGTCCTTCCCCTGTTCTTGCTTGTCCTCTCCCTCCACACAAGTAATCCCACTTTCTATTTTCATGGCACATGTATTCCAGTATCCTATTTTGTTCTCCCACCCCTCTCTTTAGATATTTCCCTCACCTTCCACAATGCCTTTTTACTTTCATGTAGTATGTGTGTGTGTATTTATGTAGAATAAATGATCAACCTAGAGAGGATCTATTTTATGGCCCCATCAAAGACTGAGCCCTTGCCCTCAGCCCAGTTACCTTAGCCCGTTATATGTGATAGAACTATGAGCTTTACCAGGAATAACTTAGTGCTAAATCTAAATCCTGCTTTCTCTCCTGCTGGTTAGGTGGACTTGAATGAGTTAACTTTTTCTGAGATTTTCCCTTATTTATTAAAAGAAAGAATAACAATTGTTTAACATAACTGCTGTTTGCATTAAAGTAATAAATATATTTAAAATGCTTAGTAGAGAGAGTATCACTCAATACATGTTAATCTTCTTTTATCACACTGGGAACGTAAAGTATAACTAGTTGAGCCTGTGGGCGGATCAGTGTAGAATACATCCCCACTCCTAGAGAAAGACCTTATGAGAACATATCTTAAGCATGGAGAGGGTTGCCAGCATCCTATCTGAATACTAATGGCAGCATTATTATAGATATACATGCAAGCAAATACTCCATCGTTAGCAGCTGTGTTTAGTTAAGTAACAGATTTAGAAAGTGCAGACTTTAATCTGTGTTTTCTCCTTGGATTTCATCACCATCTGATTTACTTTTTTTCTGGATAAAAAGTGTAATTGTAGCTTGATTTTCCCCTTCCCAATACACAAATTCCAGCTATCCTCCCAAGAAAAAGCTGCCTTTTTTAAAGCTTAAATGAGAAACTGTGTAAATATTTAAAAGACATGGCAATAAGTGGATACCTGAAGAGGACTTTAGAGTAAAAACTTTAATGACTAATGCCTTTTTCCTGAAAAGTTGTTTCCTTAATGTCCATGAAGAATAGATAACTGTAGAGACACCACATCAAAGCTTTATTTCTCCTTGTTGCATAGATGGTTGAGTTAAGAACAGCCAAGAAAGAAACTATCATTGAGGGCAAGAGGGTGAGAGCAGTGCTCGTGGAATTGGAGGCATCCCTTTCCTCACAGAGGGGCTGGAGGACAAAGCAGCAGAGGCTTTTGTCATCAACTTTCTGGGACGGAAACTATTGGTTCCTCTAACCTCTCTCTTCCACCTAAAATCTTTGGATTATGGAATCTACCTTGGGGTTTGAAATTTGATAGCATAGGGTTGTCAAGATCTAGGGAAAAGATCAAATGTGGTCCTCAGGGTAACTCTGGGGTTAGAGCTAGGTGCTAGTATACTAGGACTGTGTGAAACCATTAAGGCAATAGTCGTGAAGAAGCTCCACCACTGAGAGGGCAAAGGTTTTCAACTCATGCTTAGCCATGTCGCTCTGCGATCCACAGCTTCACCTCCCTCACCACTCTGAACAACAGGCAGGTCTGTAATCCCAGTGCCCCAGAGAGGGAGAAGCAGAGACAAGAAAATGCCTGGAAGCTCTCAGGCCAACTAGCTTGGTGTACACAGTAGCAAACAAGAGATTCTGTCTCAAAGAGTGGAAACTGAGGACTCTTGTCCAAGGTTGTTCCCTGACCTCAAATTGAAGCTGTGTGTACACACACACACACACACACACACACACACACACACACACACACACACATATATATGCCATTCCCCTCTCATAGTAAGTGTGTGTATGAGAGAGTGGCACAGCTGAGACTCAGAAGCCAACCTGCTGCCTCCATTCAAGACTAATTCCTTGTTCTCCATACTCTTCCTTCTACCTACATCCAAACGTAACACTACCCAAGTATTATCTATGGTTATAGCTTGTGAAATAGTTGGGGCAGGGAGAAAAAGAAGTTAAATATATTTTCTAAGCTGTGTACTCAGCACTAAAGAGATGTAACAAGTAGCTGTTACATAGCCTTCTAAAGTTGGTTTGAGATCTTTGATTCTACAGCTCAGACTTAATAGGGTTATGAAATCAAGAATTTAAAACCAACCAATCCTAATTAGGAAGGCTTCATATTGGAGCCCTTCCCTGGGCCACAGAGTGCTCCTAGTCCTGTCAACACAAGAGCTGATGCTTGTGAACAGAATTTTCTGGATAGATAATGCAAAATACATTTGTTGTCTTGGAAACCTAAAGCAGTCATGTACCATCAAATAAAATTTGTGGCATCACTGTTAAGATACCTTGATTATAAATGTTAAGTTAAGACAAACAGTATGATGTAAGTATAGACTATGCAGCTGTGACAATGATAGACTGTTACAGGGTTGAGGACGCATAGCTGAAACAAAGAGCAGGTTCTTCTATTTTTTCTTTCTGCCTTTATTTCTTCATGATATCTGAGGAAGCTTTCAGTTTCTTTTCATAGGGTTGGCATTTGCTTTTCGTTTTCATTTTCACAATATGTTTGCACTTAATTGGTGCTGTCCCAGGTTGACTGTCTGCTGTTTGCTGTCCACAAAACTTGATTGGAATCTAGCCTAGGTTAAAAAGGCAATTGTAGAGGGCCACAGGCAATAATAATAATACTATCCAGCCAAGTGGTGGAGTGTCATTTTGTTTAGCTTTCAGACTCTGCACAGATACCTAGAGAAATGTGTCTGAACATTCCTGAAAAGGCATGCTTTTCTAAAAATGGGGGAAATACAGGGCCAAGGGGCCCAAGGCAAAGCATACTTGTCTGCCTTGGCCAGTTTACATGTATTTTAATTGAAAAACCTTGTGACTTTCGCTGAGGAAAAAAACTATGGATTGGCTCTTTTAGAATTTTTTTAACCGGATGCATTCCTCTACTCCCCAAAGCTCCTTGTCTTTGACAGAATTTCTGTCCTTCATAAAAAATGTAAGCCAAATGTGGCAAAGTGAGTGAACGTCTTCTGTTACTCTTTCTCATGTATGACTGAGTAACTTGAGAGGGGCCGAATTTTATTGAACTTGCTGTGTTTTCTTGTGTATCTTCTTATAAGTTGACCAAATTTATTTTAGATTTATACAGCTGATTCTCTTGATGTCACATGAAGCTATCTAGTCTACTTTCTCCATCCATTACTTAAATTTATTCTTCAATGTTGTCAGATTCTTACCCAGCTTCTTGAATGATTCCAGTGACAGGAACTCACTTTTTTCCTATGCTTCTCCCTTAGCATTCATTTCATCTTAAGACTTTTCTCTTAGTATTCTAAGCTAGCATACCTCCCTCAAGTTTTTTCCCATCATGGTCTAACCATGTCCTATTTCAACCTTTTGTGGTGGATAGATTTAAAGACAAAACATGCATTTATTAAATTTCCTCCCCACAAACCAAACTACAGTTTTGAGTGTTCTTGTTCTGGACTTTTCTGTCTTAATGATTTTTAGTTGGCCTGCATTGTTGCATTACATAGAGAAGCTGATTAAAACAAAATGCATTCATTGCCTTTCTCCCACCTTAATGACAGCCTGTGCCCCTTGTTTAGTTACTTATTTGTGTATCTATAGAGTGTTTTGTGGGTTTTGTTTGTTTGTTGAAACAGAATCTTATCATGTAACCCTGATTTGTCTGGAACTTTCTATGTATATAAGACTGACCTGAACTCAGAGTGACCATCTGCCTCTTCCTCCTGACTGATAGGATTAAAGGCATGTGTCACTACACGACTCCTATCCTAATTTTTTAATGTATTCTGTAGATTGTTAATACTTTTAATGTTAGGTCATTAGCACTGACAATGATTTTAATTAAAGCACATACCATCAGCGTCTTCTTTCTACTCACCCTCTCCCCCTCCCTCCCTCAGGAGATAAACATTCTAATTTGGCCTGACATTATCTGGCCTCACAGTGCCTAAAGGTCATCTTCCACTGTTTTAGCCTTCCAGAGGAGTTGAATTAAGTTCAAACTCAGGATGTTTTTGAAATCTTGAATCTCTCTGGGGATGTTATTCATAACATCTTTGAACTGGATAATGCTACAATAAATGAAATATGCTGCACTGGATTAAAAGGTTATTTCCCTGGTGTGTCAAGTTAACAGACAACATGAAACTTGCCATTAGGCCTTGGACATCTCTAGCTGTCAGTGGAGTAACCCTGTCTCCATTAGGTCTCTAACCCCTGCTGTTCTGTAAAAACTTTTAGCTACCTGTCTGAGTGAATGTTCAGTGGCAGCAAGGCCAAGAAAAGAAGACAGAGAAAAGTCCAAAACAAACACAGGATATGAGAGACTTCATAAGTTCAAGATCTGAGTCCAGGGAATCAGAGCTTACGACCAGTGGAATCCCATTATTTGAAATTAATAATAGGAAAGAAACTTCATTCCAGACAAACAAAATTGACAATGACGGCAATGAATAATACCAATAAATTAAAATAATAAAAGACAGGACAAGTGAAGTCAGGAATTTCCATACCATGCTAGGCTGTGTATCCTGCCTGCCAAAATGAAAGTAAATCTGTAAAATGTGGTAGGTATATACCATAGAGCATTATATAACATATAAAAATTTTAAAAATGAAATATATGCATAGAGGAGTGAACAAATCTTACAAATGTGGTATATAATAGGAACAATTAAAATAATGAGGACTAGCATGGTCATGCACTCCTGTAATCCAGTACTTGCAGGAAAGAGGACCACTGCAACTTTGAAGTCAGCCTGACCTACATAGTGAGTTCCAGGCTGGCCAGCACTAAGTACTGAAACCTTAACTCAAAGAGAAAAAAGCTTAAATAATAAAATATATAGCATTATACCAATTACATGTAAACCTTAAGTATAAACACATAACAGTACTTTAAATGAGTGTAGAGACATGCTTGTTTACCACATTAGAAGGGTTACCTGTGAAAGAGTATAGGAATAAACAAGAATAACTGAGAGCAGTAAAGTAATAAACATTAGGCAGGCATGTACAAATTTTTTAAAAAAGACTAGATGATTAGGAATTATGAACAATAATGCTGTCTGATTTACATTTCTGTGATAGTGAAAATGTTCTGTATTGGCTACATTGGCCACATGTCATTACTAAACATCAGAAATGTGACTAGAATGACTGAGGAGCTGGTTTTAATCTATATGTAACTTTGAATATTGACAGCTGACTAGTAGCCACTGTATTGGAAGGTGAAATTTAAATGTTCCAAAAACGACCAAATATTTGCACAGAAAAGGTAGATGGACGCTATAGGTTTTTTAAAACTTGGTAATTATAATATTTGGCTCTACTGATAGATGAGAGAATAGTGAAAGAACGTAAGAAAACAAAAAAAAAAGAATGTGATTGCCCTTGTCTTCTTCAGGAACTATTTTTATCATTAATAAGTGACCTTCCATAAGCCTGGTCCCTCAACAGTCTTCCCTACTGTGAACTTGGATGATAGAACTGGGAAGAGTCCTACATAACCAACTGTTGCTGTTCAGCACATGAGCACTTTGAAACGGAAGAATGCAATTAATGGTTGCTACCCAGATTTTAAAGCACACAGGGCCCCAGAATGCCATCCATTTGGCTTTGGTTATCATCCAAGATTAACTTGACCTGGATGCTGCAGAAGATACCTCAGGGAGTTACTTTTGATTATGTTGTTCTGAGAATTTGTTTGTTTGTTTGCTTGCTTTGGTGTGAGTGGTAGTAATGAAATTCAGTGAGTCAAAACAGAGATATAGAAAGTGATAGATGATAGCTAGAAAGTTAAAAGAGCTCTAAATAGAATGACTGCAAAATTATTTTTCTATCTAACACCTCTTCTTTTCTGATGTACCTTATCTTCCTTATCCTTTCCCTTTATTGTTAGGTAGCCTGTTCATAGTCCCATGTACAAAATTAAAAGAATGTGACAGAAATGGTTTCAAGAAAGGGGATAATAGGAACATAAGCTTATGAATATACTAACACTAAGACTATGTGAGGTTAGTGAAATTTTCCATTCTTACCTTGAATACAATTCCATAACAATTGTAAAAGTATTTTGAAAACATTCAAACTCACCTTAAAGCATTTAGTCACATGTAAATAGTTCATAAACAAAGAAATCCTCATGGAGTCAGCTTACAAATGGAAGATGTTGGGTTCTATGGCTTTGGTGGATACAGGTGTTGTGGCTGTAAAAAGGTTCAGACCTCCACCATCCTATCAGTTTGAAAGGAACTACTGGGCTCTACTACAAGCATATCCAGAAAAGAAATATGGTAAGGATGGAGTAAGATGTGAAACAATATATCACAACTTGGTATCAATTGCCTAGCATCTGTGTTGTGATGGCTAGTTTTATGTCAACTTGACGGAAGTTAGAATCATTTTAGAAGAGAGAACCTCATCTGGGAAAATGCTCCCACCAGATTAGCCTGTGGGAAGGGCCCAGCTCAATGTGGTCAGTGCTGTCCCTAGGCTGACGATATTGGGTGCTATAGTAAAACAGGCTGAGCAAGCCTTGGGGAACAAGCCAGTAAACAGAACCGCTCCATGGCTTCTGCTTCAGTTCCAGCCTCCAGGTTCCTGTCTTGAATTCTTTCCCTGAATTCTCTTGATAATGGAAGTATAAGCAAAATAAACTCCCCAAGTTGCTTTTGGTCACTTTTTTAAATCAGCATAGAAACCCTAATCAAGACATGTGGGTTTAGGGAGATTTCATGGAAACTCAAGTGGGAAATTATACCTTTCTTTATGAAATGATCAATGATGGAGTCTTTCCGGGTGGGGGTAACCTAGGCATATGGGCCTTCATAAATTAAATCCAAAGTTGAACTATAATCTGGGGAGCCTACCCTGAATATTTGCAAACCTACTATATTAATTTGAAGCTAAAATAAAAATACAGAAATGAATATTTGAGTCAACCTAAGATCCATATCAAAGGAAGACTTGCTTTGGAAAATACACACCTACATCATTTATGCTTGTTTATAGAACTTATTTCTCATCTCTGTTTGGCTCATGGCATCACCTAACATATAAACCAGATATTTAATATATGTAGAATATATTTGTCATATTTCCATACTCATCTGGCCTTCCAGATTTCTATATAACCAATAGAACTAAGGAGATAGGTTTCTTGGAGTTTTCTCACAAGCACTCAGAAATCTCTTCACGTGACTCCATTCCTGGACTGTGTTCCAACAACCACTGAAAACCTTTAACATTTCTTATTTGTAATGTTGTCTCTCGTCCTTCTTCTCACACCAAAATTTTTCCAATGACGTTTTCACTCGGCCTTACTAAATAATTGAATTCATTTTAGCACTTGGAAATTAAATGAATCCCTAGCTCCAGTCATCTTCCAACTTCTGGTCCTTTGTATAGCAATCTGATTTCACACTGGGAAATAAAACACACTGTGCTTTTTTTTCAGTATATGCAAGTGTGTGTGTGTGTGTGTGTGTGTGTGTGTGTGTGTGTGTGTGTGTGTGTGTGTATGATAGGGACTAGTCTGCTTTATGGTACAACACAGAACTCTAAAATCTGAAGTCTGGATTAGCAGAGCCCTTCACCCAGGTGAATGTGAACTTTTTTCTCCTACCCCTCTCTATTCCATCTTGAGATAAACAAGGACAGCTTTTGGATTTGTAACTCTACTCCTCCAATAAAGAAAAATAAGAAGTTAGAATTCTGATTAGTGGCTATTTTCATTTGTAATTTATTTTACCTAGCAAAACTTGATACAGCTGGGGATACTTCTGGACTAGACACTAACACACATCCAGTATGTCATAATACCAACATACATTGTGTTACTGGAAAATAGTTTCCTCTTTTGGAACTTGGTTACTGAAGTGAGGAATGTGGGATTAAACTATCTTCCAAGATCTTTCTAGCCTAGAAATATAGTTCAGCAACTTGTTCTGAAAAGAATTTAATAACATTTTTAAAATGTAATTAACAGGAGATATCAGTAATAAGAAAAGAAATTAGAAAACATGGAGAAAGTAAAAAAAAATAATTCACCCTAAAGCTATTGAACTTGGGCATTAAATATAACTCGGTGATGCCTGGCAACAAAGGCACTCTGTGGTTATGTCTTATATAAAGTCATCCTCATAAAGTACCACGCTCAGTGATGAGGTCCTTTGAGGGGCAAACCAATCTGTACATACCAATAGGGATATATAGGCTGGTTTGTTTCAATGTGCCATTAATACTACCCATATGGGTCTACAGTCAAGAAGATAGGGACACACTTTAGAAAGAACCATCTGACAAACTGTGATTGGACTTCTCTATCATTGGACTCCTCATTCTTTGGACCTGAAAGAAAAAAAGTAGAAATTCTGAAACTAAAACTCCTTTGTAAAGGCAAAGAAACTCTAGGATGTGCCAGTAAAGTTGAGCTACCTATAGCATAAATATTTAGAAGTGAAGTCTACTTCCTATGTTGATTCCCAAAGGTTCTTCTGCTCCTTCTTTCTATGTCTTGTTCAGATCTTAGTGAATATTATGCTTTCTAGTATTTGTATAGCCTTTGAACATAGGCAGTGCATTTTAACTCCTTTCAGATTGATTTCTGATCTTACAAATGTGCTCTACTTGGAAATTTTTTTCGAGTGATGTCACAAGATGGTGAAGATATGACTAGAGGAGAAAGGAAGTGATAAGAGTGGAAGACTCACATATGAGCTAAGATAAAAAGTAAGCACCATCATTTTTATCAGGATCCTCATCAAGGAGCCTTCCTACCCCAACTTTACTAGTAGTTGCCAAAAATGAAGGCAAGTGAACCATTCTGAGCCCTGTTACCCGGAGCAGCACTCTACATGCTATATTTAGTAGGATAAAAGTATGAATGTATAAAAAAATAAAAGGTTGTAGACAGGGACATGCAATGGAAAGGAATAAAGAATTCCATGATGTATATATTTATCTCATCTCAGTATCACCCCAAGTTTAAATGAAAAACTGCTTCTCGTGTCCATTTGAAAAAGTGAAATATGAGTTATTTAGAACTACATGAGCTCTTAGATATAATTTAGCTCATCTCCTCTATTTTATAGCTCATAAAACTTATATCCAGAGAGGGGAAGGAACTTGTCTAATGTTGCTTAGATGGTTAGAAATTATATTCTGTTCATCATAGAATATCACTTCTTTTACATGAATTTTGGGGGTGCTTCTTAAATTTTTGAAATATTCAGCATGAGATAAGATACTACTGCTTGGTTTTTTGAGATATATAGAATCCAGGAGGGGAAAATGAAGGTAAATACAAAAGAAGGAGGGGGAGTATTAAATAACACTAAAGATGTCTGAGAAAGTCATAAGGAATTGTGTTATCAACTATGTTTCTAAAAAGCCTATAGTAGATGTAATTCTGTATAAAAATACACATATATAGCTTCAATGGACTTTTCTTATCTGGCTGACATGCTTCCTCCAGAGCCAAAGACCCCCTAACAAAGACCCCAGTGCCAGACATAAGAAGCCCTCTTTTGAGTTTTGGACAGGACTGTCCAAGAGACTCCAAAAACATATAGCCTATGGTTGTTGCCCTTAATTGTCTTCCATATATGGAAGATAAATCTCTGAAGATCACGCATTTCAAAAACAGGGCCCAGGGGGCCCTGAGATGGCACTGATCTGAATGCCCTCTCTGTAAGGACTAGCTTTCATGTTATCAAAAGGCGCCATGCAAACTTCCAAAGGAGGGAAGCAACCCACAGTCCTATCCAGCCTATGAACCACAAAAATCAGCATGGCATGTAACCCTACAGGTACAGTCATGGCACAAATACCTTGATGATAACCAACAACTTTCTAGTTGGACTTAAGTCCCATGCAACAAGAGAGATACCATGCCTGGTACTGGAAACCTAGCCAACTACTAGTGAACCTAGCCAACTGCTAGTGAAATCATGGAGGATCTTGGAGGAGTACCTAGGAAGTGTACCTACAACCACCACTTTACTAAAGTGCCAGAATCCCTAACAACCTATAAACATGTCCTTATACTCACAGGAAAGTGTCATCTTCACCCATCATCAAGAAAACTTCCCTTTGCAACAGATGGAGACCATCACAGAAAACCACAACCAATCAAAATGCAGAACTGTGGAGCCCAGTCCCAACAGATATATCTAAAAAACACTCCCACATCTGAGGCCCATAGGTTAGTGGGGAATTAAGGGGTGGAAATATTGTAAGAGCTAGAGAATCAGGGAGTTTGCTGAGAGATTGTGTCGCCTAGTAATGTCAGAGGCTACACCCATAAAAATCTCACCAACATGACTGCCTAAACATGAGCTGCACAAGGAAAACAGTAATAAACATGCCAAGTTGGACCAGGGGAAGCCCATTAGGCTTCAGCCCTACACAAAGAAGTACAGCCAACTAAGGAATGCTGAGAGCAGGAGAAATAGTCTTCCCCAGGGAGAGCACACCAGTTGGTCACCCAATACTGTTGCGAGCCAAATGAACCCATTACTTTCTCAGAGGCCCTGATGAAAGGACAAAGGGAACATTAGTTCTGTGTCCTTCTCCAGGAGCATACTTGGCTAGGTCCAGCCTGGAAGGGGTCAAGTGGATGGTTTCTAGGAATCTGAATCTTCCTCTGGGACTGTGGTTATTAGTCCTAAGACAGTAGTGTCTTGAGGTATCCTGTATTTTCTTGCCAACATTAGCTGATTTAGCTCTCTGCTGACCTTGGCCATTTTCCCCTGGTCCCAACTATTGCTTTTATCTCTTTTATTCCTCACACCCTGGTCTTCCCACTTGACACCTAGCTGATAGAGACCCATATTCATGTGAGTTAAGGTCAAGTGGTACCCAACTTTAGGGAAATCAAGAGTACAGCATGCTAAATATATAAAAGGGGTAAAAGAATCAGACTATGAGACTGGCTAAAAATAAATAAGTAAAATGAAAAGTTTAACAAAGGGAAAGAACAGAAAGGGCTAGGAGTAACCCTGAGACTGCAGGATTCGAAAGGGTGCTCTCTTCCTTCAGATGCTTCTTTTGCTCCTCCTTTCCACTCCTTGTAATGTATCACTAAAGAGCTTAGAAAAGTTCTCTATTTTTATTTTTAAACACTTCCCTTGGCACCCTGAAGAAGGTGCTGTAAATTTAAAGATATGGGAGTATATAGGTAACAGTTTAAAGACAGAATGTCACATATGAGAGCCAAGTGAGTTTCCACAGTGGATCTGCACTATGGAATTTGATATACGAGATTGCTTCAACCCACAGCATAAATATGATTCAATTGTAATTCAACATCTCCATAAACCTGGGATGTGTGTGTGTGTGTGTGTGTGTGTGTGTGTGTGTGTGTGTGTGTATTAGAAAAAGAAAGTTAAATAATAAAGATAAAAAGCCCTGAGTTCAAAGAAGCATGTCAGCTCTTGAATTACATTCACTTTGTGATGCTTCAGAGAACAAGGGGAAAGTTTCTTTTTTTATTGATGCAATCATAAAATCACCTAAAATGGCTCCTACCCATTTAGCTGAGCCGAGTATCCGTACTACAGCAGGGGATTTTACAGACAAATGGAGGAGAAAGAATGCAGTGGGAATGCAGTGGCAGCAGCTGCACCAAGTCAGGAGCCCAACCTCAAAGGGATGTGAAGCCAGAAAACCCGGTGCAGAGCCCACCAGTGATATGTCAACATACAAGCAGGCCACACTGGACAAGGAATACCTGATGGACTCACTTTCTGCACACAACATGTACCCAATTGCCTTGCAGGTGAACTTCTGCAGCTCCCAGAGTAGCCAGGGGTGCTGGGTGATGCCCACCCCAGTGAAGAAGCAGCTAGTGGCTCTGGTGTAGCTTCTGACAACAGAGCAGGTTGTCTACCCAGCAACCCAAGACGTCCAGTACCAGACAAGAACAACCCTGGTATGTCTGAGGAAGACCTGAGTCTCAGTGGCCAGTTTCATCTTAAAGTCCATGGGCCCCACTGTAAACCCCTGCCAGGAGACTTCTTCAGCTATGTCTGTGAGGTCTGGATCAAGGCCAACCCTGTACCTGATGTCTACTCACATTGGGGGAGCTTCAGCAACCTGTGCAAACAGAACCAAGCCATAAAGTGCTTGCTCAGAAATTCCACTGCCAGCTTGAACAAGGCCCAAGGAAATCCCAAGTGTACAAGCATGTGTGTAAGAACACAATGAGTATTGAGGAGTCCAGGCCAAGCCCCAGATGGAGCTTACTGAAAACATTGGGGCAGGACTATCACAGGACCCTGGACCAAGGACAATTTTGAAGACATGCTGCAGACGATCACATCCCACCACCTACCCTCACCCTTCTCTGTCTATGTCAGTGTGAAGTCAAAGAAAGCCAACAGCAATATGATCCAAGTAGACCAGTCCAGCCTCAGCTTGTCCTCTTAGAGACCTGAACAAGGTGGAAAATGAGAAGGTGCTGACTAAATAGCTTAACTACACAGTCCATTGAGGAAAGCTGCTGGGCAGTAGGAATGAGGACTCCATCCAACCCAAGATACAGCAGATCATGGACTTTGAAACAGTGCTAGCCAATATATCACTATCTCCCAGGAGATGTGCCAAAATGAGGAGCTCATTTACTACAAAGTCACAAGAGCCTAGCTGCAGAGGTTGGCACCCCCATCAACTGGTTACCTTTTCTCAAAACCATTGTTTCAATCTGGTAGAGATTGATGAGTCTAAGTCCATCATGGTAAACAACAAATAATACATGGGACAGGTCTCTATCCTCATCAACAACACCAACAAATGCCTGCTGAACAACTACATGATGCAGAACCTGGTACAGTGCTCTCAGAACAATGATGAATTCGTGTAGATCATATATGGGTCAGAGAAGACCTGCCTTACCTGATGTAAGTTTTTATTTTGTGTGAGTGACACAGAAAACAATCTGAGCTTTGCCCTGGGCCCCATGCTTGTGAAAGCGACCTCCACTGAAGACAGCAAGAACATAACCAGTGAGATAAACTTGGAGATCAAGAAAGCATTTGAAGATAGCGTGAGCACCCTGAAGTGGATGGATGAAGACACCCAGAAATTGGCCAAGAAAAAGGCAGGTATCATCTACATGATAGACTATGCTATCTTAATCATGGACCCCAAAAAAGCTGGACAACCCCTAACCCAGGTACAGGAGTCACTGTATATACAAGGCTCCCAGGAGTTGCTGCTCACCTGCCATGGTGGCTCTGCTAGCGCCAACTGGAGGAAAAAGGCTCTGATGTCCCTGCCTGGGTCCTGGCCAAACCCAGTGAGGAGGTCACCTGTGTCCAGGGTTGGCCAACAGGCAGAAGAACATCCCAAGACCTCCCTCAAAGGCACCATCTCAGTGGGGATGTGGTTTCAGATTGTGGAACTCATCCTCCCTGCTTCAAGTTGAGCTCTAGTCCCAAAACCTGTTTCCAGATCTGACTTTTCAACATCTCATGAAGAGTCATAGCCACCCAGTTCAGGATAGTCCCCAACAGAGATCAGTGACCTCCACCACGCACCCACCAAAAGTGAGATTGTGTTTCCAGCTGGAATCCTGTAGGCACCATTCTATACCTACTCTGCACCCAACACCTTGAACTTCGGTGGCATTGGTATCATCCTAGGCCATAAACCAGGAATATGGCAAGGATGGGAACCTCCAGCCCTGATGGAAGAACTCATAAATGGAGGCCTTCAAGCAGTAGACCAAATGTGTGTCACAATACAGCAACTACATTGTAAACAATCTGCACACTGCTGGGGAGAACCACCCACAATGGGGGCCTCAAGGCAACCTACAGGGCTTGCGGGAACTGGATGAAGAATGGAGCTGGGCAGATACTGCCTACCCTGGATCTCTCCAACAACCAGCTCTTCGTCCTGGGATTTGAACAGGTCCGGTGCTCTGTCTGCATACCTGAAAGCACCCATGAAGGCCTCAGTACAGATTACCATAGCCCCCCTGCTTTCATGTCAATATCAAATGTTCAGCCCTGAAAACATGTATACAAGTAACATTGTACAGACTGAGCAGGTTGTATTTGGGAATTTATATAACAGTGAAAAAGGAGACCATGAATTTGAAAGAGAGCAAGGAGGGGTACATGAGAGTGTCTGGAGGGAGGAAAGGGAAGGGAGAAATGATGTGATTATATTAGAATATCAAAACTAAAAGAAAAAATAAAAATGAACTTTTAAGGAAAAATATGAAATTCGTGGTTCTCAACCTTTCTAATGATGCAACCCTTTAATACCATTCCTCATGTTGTGAGAGCCCCAACCATAAAATTATTTCATTGATATTTTATAACTATAATTTTGCTATTTTAATAAATCATAATATAAATATCTGTGTTTTCCAATGGTCTTAGGTGACTCCTGTGAAAGGGTCTTTTGGACCGCATGGGGGTCACAACCCATAGGTTGAAAACTGCTGCTTTAAAGTTTCTTTGTGATCATTTTTATGTCCTCATTCTTAATATTTTTTAAAGTTGTATGATTGGTTATTTAAGTATATTTTTGAACTTAAAATATTATGTAGGGGCTAGAGAGATAGCTCAGTGGTTAAGAGCACTTGCTGTTCTTGCAGAGGACCAGAATTCAGTTCCCAGAATTCATGTTGGGTGGCTCACAACCTCTTGTAAATCCAGCTCTGGGAATCTGTGCCCTCTTCTGGACACTATGGACACACACACACACACACACACACACACACACACACACACACACACACACTTTTTTAAAATTCTTGTCTCATATATTCCATCCTGACCATAGTTTCCTCTCCTCCTAGTCTCCCCTCCTCCCCCAGATCCACTCCTCTGCTTCCCTTCAGAAAAGTGTAGGCCTCCAAAGGACATCAACCAAACATGACATTATGTTGCAATAAGACTAGGTACATACCATTATATCAAGGCTGAACAAGGCAACTCATTAGGAGGAAAAGGGTGCTAAAAGCAGACAAAAGAATCAGAGACACGTCCACTCCCACTGTTAGGAGTCCCACAAGAACACCAAGCTATGCAACCATAACATATATGCAGAGGACCAAGGTCAGACCCATACAGGCTCCGTGATTATCACTTCAATCTCTATGAGCTCCTATGAGCCCTGGTTAGTTGATTCTGTGGGCCTTGTTCATGTCGTGTCCTTGACTCCTCTAGCTTCTACAATCCTTCCTGCTTCTCTTCCACGAGATGCCTTGAGCTTTGCCTAATGCTTAGCTGTGGGTCTCTGCATCTGCTCCTACCAGTTGCTGGATGGAGCCTCTTTGATGATGATTGGGCTAGAATCTCGTCTACAAGTACAGCAGAATATCATTAGGAATAATTTCATTGACTTTTTTTTCAGTTGTGTTTGGTTCTATCCTAGGTCTCTGGGCTATCCAGACTCTGGTTCCTGACCTTCCAGACAATATCAGGTATGAGCTCCCTTTTGTGTTGTGGGTCTCAAGGTTGGACCAGTCACTGATTGGCCTCTCCTACAAGTTCTGTGCCATGTTTACCCAAGCATATCTTGCAGGGAGGACAGATTGAAGGGTGAAGGTTTTGTGGCTAGGTTGGTGTCCTAGCCTCACCACTGGATGCCTTGCCTGGTTATCGAAGATGGCTGGTTCAGGATCTGTATCCCCCTATTACTAGGAGTCTTCCCTTGTGGATACCAGGGAGTTTCCATTGCACTAAGTTTTTACCTCATCCCCCAAATGTCCCCCAATTCTAATCATTTCTCCCTCCCAAACCTGATCTCTCCTGTTCCCATCCTGGCCTGCCCTCAGTCCACCCGAAAAATCTATTCTGTTACCCCTTCACAGTGAGATCCATGCATTCCCACTTGAGCCCTCCTTGTTACTTAGCCTCTCTGGGTCTGTGGATAGTAACACAGTTATCCTTTACTTTATAGCTAATATCCACTTTTGAGTTAATACATACCATGTTTGTCTTTCTGGGTCTGGGCTACCTTACTCAGGGTGGTGTTTTCCTAGTTCCATCCATTTGCCTGCAAATTTCATGATGTCATTTTTTAACAGATGAGTAATACTCCATTGTATAAATGTACCACATTTTCTTTTTTCCTTTCTTTTTTTTTAATTAAGAAAATTTTCCATTCATTTTACACACCAATCAAAGATCCCTCTCTTCCCTCCTCCCACCCCCCAGCCATCCCCTCCCAACCCACCCCCACTCCTCCTTCCACAAGAAGGCAAGTCCTCCCATGAGGAGGCACATCCAATAGAGGCAAGTCCAAGCCCCTCCCCCTGCCTCAAGGCTGCACAAGGTGTCCCATCATAGGTAGTGGACTCCAAAAAGCCTGCTCATGCACCAGAGATGGGTTCTAATCCCACTGCCATGCATATAAAGCTACACAACTATCTTGCCATACAGAGGGCCCAGACCAGTCCTATGCAGGCTCCACGGCTGTTGATCCAACTTTCATGAGTTCCCACTAGTTTAGTTTGGTCGTCTCTGCAGGTTTCCCCATCATGATCTTGATGCAGTGTACCATATTGTCTTTATCCTTTCTTCAGTTGATTGACATCTAGGTTGTTTCCAGATTCTGGCTATTATGAATAAAGCTCTTATGAACATAATTGAGCAAGTGTCCTTGTGGTAATGTGGACCATCATTTGGGTACATGCCCAGAAGTAATATATCTGGATCTTGAGGTAGATTGATTCCTAATTTTCTGAGAAACCACCATATTGATTTCCAAAGTGGCTGTTCAAGTTTGTACTCCCACCAGCAATGGAGGAGTGTTCACCTTGCTCCACATCCTTGCCAGCATGTGCTGTCATTTGTGTTTTTGATCTTAGTCATTCTGACAGGTATACAATCTGACTGTGACATCTGTCAACCCAATGATTGCCAGGTTGATTTGGCTGATCTGGCTGACTAGGCAGGTGTCCCCTTCCTCCTTCACTGCTCTATGTGTGAAGCCACACTAAGTTGAAGAGGATGACCTTCCCTCGATAGAAGAGGACCAGTCTTTGGTTAAACATATATGAGTAGTTGCGCTCCCCTGCTAGAACCTCCAAACAAGCTCTCAAGGTCCACACACACCTTTTTTAAATTTTAAAGCATTAAGTACATATTTCTAACCTACATCCTTGAAATCTTATGATGTATCAGAAAATAGAGCTAACAAGGCAGAATTATGGATTAAAATGCTATCTGCTACTAACTTTCTTCTGTTGACTAGAATTTGACTGGGAAAATGGTTATAGACAAGGCTAGCTAGACTAGCCTGGAACACCTTCTATGGACTTGTCTGGTACAACAGTACTGTCTTCTTGTTTCGTTTCAGTCTCTGACAAAACCTGTAGATTACCTACCATCAGTACCAGTTTCCTGGTTGATTGCCCATTTTCCACTGTGACATCTATGCCCAAGTTAGCTTCATTATCCATGTGGGTGGGACCTGACAGTCTTAATATTCACCTGCTTTATTCACATAAACATATTGCATAAAGACTTTTCTGGGGCTACTCTGGCCTGAAACCCATCTACTTACAATGTTCTTTTTACAACTATGTATTAACTTCCCTACCTCTTTCTGCTATATGCTGACTACTTTCCCACACCCAGTCTCTACTGCACATTTCTATAGTTCTGCTGAAGGCCAATATCTTCTTTCCATTTCTGTTTCCTGATCCCTGATTCTAGAGATTTTGGGTTTTTTTTTTCAGATTGTACACTTGAACTTTATTTCCTAAACTACCTCTTTGCTTTTTTTATGACAAAGTCTCACTCTATAGCCCAGGCTAGTCTCAAACTTGTGATGATCGTCCTATATCAGTTTCTTGAGTATTGGGATTACAAGCATGACTTACCATGCCTGGCCTTATCTCCCTACATTTGTCTCTACCATTACCACTGATCCTAAAGTTCTTCACAACTTAAAACTCTGTAGTGTCCTTCTGAATTACTCCACAGCATAGTTTCACGATATATTATCTGCTATATCTTCTTATACATACCACTTGGGCCCAGCATGTACTGTTACCCAAATTCTCTCTCAGCTTTTCATACCATTCAACATCATTTTAAAGCAAATTGTATAGAGTACAGACCACACTCTAAACCAGGCCCTTTAGAAACAAACAGTATCATACAGCCTTTTGGGTGATACCAGACATAAAAAAGTTATAGGTAAACATGAAAGAGAGCAAAGATTTTTAAGAGCCTAAAGGACAGAGACTAATTTTGTTAGGAGTGGTAAGAGTTAAGGTATATGTCAAAGTACAATTGACTAGGGAAAAGATAGAGAGGTGAAAGAGAGGATGGGAAAGAACTGAGAAAGGGAAAGGCACGCCTGGCAAAGAGAATCTCCAATGTAAAATACCTAGAAGCAAAAAAGCCACATATTAAGAGAACATAATATAGATTGTTCTCCACAAACTGATGACTCCGCCTCCCATGTTGCTGAAGACAACACCCACACAACTCATTGAACATGGAGAAGTTGAACTGGTGCCTCCACAGAGCCTTCACCCTACATTCTAGTGTCTTTGGTACAGGAAGGTACTCTGCATAATAAATACCAAAAAAGAAATATCAACACCAACCCACCCACTGACCATTTGATCTACAATGCTGTCCTTTCTGCAAGATATGCTAGGGCAATGGTGACACGAAGCTTGTGGGAGGAACCAACCAATAACTGATTTGATTTAAGGCCCAATCCAAGATGGAACCCACACCTGACACTGCCTGGGTGACCAAGAACCTGAAACTAGATGGCCCAGGGATGTTGGGTAAAACCAAATACTACTGATCTACTAAATAACATAGCAATAAAATGGCTCCTAATGATATTCTGCTATACTCATAGATCAGTGCCTTGATCAGCCATCATCAGAGAAGCTTCCTTCTGTAACAGATGAGAACAAGTGCAGAGACTCACAGCCAGGCAGTATGCAGAGAGTGAAAGACCTTGGAACACTCAGCCCCAAATGGGATGTCTCCATCCAATCCTTTCCCTCAGGGCTCAGGAAAACTTGTGGAAGTGGAGGTGGGAAGATTGTGAGAGCCAGAGGAGATGGAGGACATCAGGATAACAAGGCCTTCTATCTGAGCATGACTGAAGCTCATAAGAACTCACAGAGACAGGCAGGATGCACAGGGCCTGCATGGGTCTGCACCAGGCCCTCTACATAAATAATACCTTTCAGTTTAGTGTTTTTTATTGGGTTCCTGAGTGTGCAAACAAGTGGATCTCTGATGCCTTCTCTTGGGTTCTTTTCCTTCTGTTTGTTTTGACCAGTTCTGGTGTGTTAATTTTGTTTTATCATATAATATTACATTAGTTATAAAAAGAGAACATAACAAGAAGAATATTTAGAATATTGAATATAAAAAATTAAAAGCACAGTAAAAAGGAAATAAGACTTAAGAAGTTGAATTTTGATTTAGAAGAACATTATATGTAAGACTAATAGAATATTTTAAGACTAGTCGTCATACCTATGATTTTATAGCACTTCCTTAGATGATAGACTGGAATGAGAGATCCAGGAATGTCATGGAAGTTCTTTAGCCTGGATTGTCTCTACTCCACTTCCCTAACCACGGCTCCTGAAAGATCATTTTGCAAGATGAATCTCAAATGTTCTTGCTTAAAGCGAAGCCCTTCATGATTTCTCTCCTCTCCACAGGTAGAAAATTACGTTATAGGCTCCCATAGAAACATAGTACACTCTCCTAGTGTACTATGCCTATATTAGAATTTGTTCATATGTAGTTTCTCTAACTAGATATAGAGTACCTTGAAAAAAAGCTTCTAGTCTCATTCATCTGTCTCTTCTACAGTAGTGTCTGATAAAACATTTAATCATGGATAGCATTGAGTCAATTTGTGAACTGGTTTAAACTGGTGTTCCAGCAATTGTTACTACTCAAACTCCAATGACTTTGTCACAACTATGTCATTACCTTCTGTTTTGCTTTTTCCCCTGCCCACACTGACACACACACACTGCAACTAACACAAATACTGGTATGAGCCATTTACACCCTCAGATACAAGTCTTCAAGGCCTCTGGAGAGTAACATAGCAACCCAGTGAGACAGAATCTGTGAGCCTTCCTTAGGCCTAACCAAAGGGAAATGAAGGTAGGAGGGCATGCTTTTCCAGTTTTGATTCAAATTACCTGTCTCCAGCTAATGTTATTCCAATGCATTTCACTGTGTTATTTACTATTCTTAGAAAAGTGCTAATCAGTTTGTACTTAAAATAGATTTTTTTAAATCTCGCCAAATCTGTTGTCATAAATGTCTTATCAATGGGAAAAAGTAATAACACAAGCTCAGGGTTGATGTATAAAAAATTATATTCTCTCTCCAGAATAAACAGCCAAGATATGAATAAATAAATAAATAAATAAATAAATAAATAAATAAATAAATAAGAAAATTAATTAATGTATTTAGTTGTCTATCTTAAAGTTAGATTTGAAAAGTCATAAGAAATTACTAAAGGATTGGTATGTCATTCGGTTCTCCTTTTTGAAGAGAATGATAATTACTAAAACCAATTTTACAAAGTGGTTATACATCAAAATGAGATACCTTCTGTAACTATATCCAGCCTAGAAGCTAGTACATATTCATTATCTTTCCCCATCTCAGTTCATCAAGCCCCCACACCTTACCTGAATTTCTTTGTCTACTACCAAAGTATATTTCTCCTCTTTTATCAGCCTTATAACATTTGCTTTACTTCTGTGCTACAAATTCTGGGTACTGGTTTTTTGTAGTTGTTGTTAAAGGAAAGATTTTTCTGTTAAAGGAAAATTATGTCCGTAGAGAATTAATATCCCAGAGTAAAGTTAGAGTTGTTATACTATGTCTCGTCATGTCTGACATGATTGGATAATTGTTGATACTTATAAGTGTATTGCTCCTTTATATATTTCATGGAACATTAATTCTTGGTAATAATAAACACTTGTATGAAGCAGTGTTTCACTATTATGTTTTCCTGAACAGAGTACAAGTATAGGTCAGTAACACGGAAATTTGTACTTGTATAGCCTTCTTTGGGGCAAAGGTTGAAAATGGTACGAAATGGTAAGAAAACATTTTGGATTTTAAGATTAAAATATCTGATTTCTTTATCAAAGTTCTGAGTTATTCTCATGGATTTGCCATTATTTTCATTATGACATTAGCTATCATAGTTCCACTTCCTGTGTCTTGACCTTTCTGGTACTAAAAATAGACTTTCTTGAAATTAACTATAAGCATAGAAGACCAGAAGACACTAAGGATTGAAATCTACAAATAACAAATTTATTTATTTATTTAAAATATGTCTTAATTGAAATAGAATTACATCGCTTTTCACCCCCCCAACCTCCCTCCAGCACATCCCTCCAACCTCTCTCATGTCCCCACCACTCTCAAATTGATAACTTCTATTTCTTTATTATTATTACAAATGCATGTACACATGTGTGTGTGATGCACAAATATATAAATACAACTTGCTGTGTCCATTTTGTTGTTTGTGTGTATATAGTTTCAGACCTGCCATTCTGTATTGGACAACCAATAAGGGAGTTTATCCCTGGGAGAGGCTAATTCTCCTCCTCCAAGCAGTCATTAGTTACTTGTCATTCTTTGTCTAAGGATAGGACTCCACAAAAATTTTCCCTTCCTATGTTAATATGTCCATCTCAAAGTGGAAGCTATGAGCCCTGATACCTGCCTCTTCATTCAACTGATGTTTTACTTTTTTGTACAAAAGATTTTAGTTTCATGAGATACTAGTTGTTGATTGTTTCCTTGATTAGGTTTACACCTACAGAGGGGAGGGTATTTATGCTTGTGTGTGCATGTGTTCGTGCATGTGTGTCTGTGTGTGTGTACCTATTGTGAATGGAATTCCTTAATGTCCTTATGATTTTCTGAATTTCATTGTTCATTCTCTTTTCATTTATAATTGCTTTAACTTTAATTATTTAATTTTTAATTAATTGCAATAATGTTTGCATTAACTGTTTCTTCTGGCTGACTTTGCTAGGGATTTATTAATACTGTTTATCTTTCCAAAGAACTAGCCCTTTGTTTGATTCTTTTAATTGTTTTGTTGTTACTGTTGTTCATAGTTCATTAATTTCAACCCTTATTTTGATTATCTATTCTCATCTACTATCTTTTGCTTTTGTTTGTTCTTTTTTTAAATTCATACTTTTTTATTTTTATTAAAAAATTTTCTACTCCTCCCACCCCCCAGCCCTCCCTTCCAAGCCACATCCTCCAAATCAAGGTCTCCCATGGGGAGTCAGCAGAGCCCAGCACACCAAGGCAAGGCAGGTCCAAGCCCCTCCCCACCACACCAAGACTGCACAAGGTGCCACACTGTGGGTACAGGGCTTCCAAAAGCCTGCCCATGTACCAGGGATGGATCCCAATCTTTTTCTAAGACTTTAAGGTGCATCATTAAGTTATTAATTGAAGATGTCTCAAATTTTTATATAAGTACTTAACACTGTAAACTTTCATCTTAAGAGTGTCTTCTCTGTGTCCCATAGGTTTTGGTATGCTGTGTTTTCATTTTCATTCATTTCTATTCATTTTATATTCCCTTATTGATTTCTCTAGGGACTCATATATCATTCAGTACTAATATTGTTTAACCTCCATGAGTTTGTGTACTTTCTGTGATTTCTACTACTGTTGGTATCTAGCTTTATTCCATTGTGATTAGATAGATTATAGGATATTATTTCAACTTTCTCATATTTGTTAATACTTGTTCTGTATCCTAGTATGTGATCAATTATTGATAATTCTATGGGCTGCTGAGAATATGTATTCCTTAGTGTTTGGATTAAATGTTCTATAGATGTCTGTTACATCTATTTGATTAATGATATTGTTTAAGTCCAATGATTTTCTGGTTGTTTTTCTTTATTTAGATTAACCTGCCTGTGGTGACAATAGAGTATTGAATGCTCCCACTATTACTATGTCAAGTCTCATCTGTGATTTTAGACCTACTAATGTGTCTTTTATGAAATTTGGTGCACCTGTGTTTGGTACATATGTTTAGAATTGTAATACCCTCTTGGTGGATTTTTTTGTCTAGTAAGTATGTAGTGTCCTTTCCTATCTCTTCAGACTTGGGGTTTTTTTAAGTCTATTTTGTAAGTCTATGTCTGCCTGTTTGTTAGTTCCATTTGTTTGGAATACCATTTTCCATACTTTTACCCTGATGTGGTATCTGTCCTTGATGCTGATTGATAGATAGATCTTGTTTAATAATCCAGTATGTTAATCTCTGCCCTTTTAATTGGAGAAATTGAGACCTTCAATATTAACAGTTATTATTAAACAGTGTTTATTAATTCCTGTTATTTGTTGTGGCATTGCTGTCTTCTTATATCCCTTTTGATTAACTGTCCTGAAATTGATTATATTCCCTGTGACTTCTTGAGTGTATTTGTCCTTCACTTTAGACTAACATATTCCTTCCAGTAGACTTCATAGAACTGACTTAGTGGTCATAAATTTCTCTAATCTTTTTTATCATGGAAAGATTTTATTTTTTCTTCAATTTTAATTGATAGTTTTACTGAATATGATAGTCTGGGTTGACAAATTTAGTCTTTCAGAATTTGGAATACATATTTGCAGGCCCTTCTGGTGTTGAAGTTTCTGTAAAATAATCAGGCATTATTTTGGTGGGACTGCCTTTTTAAGTGACCTAACCATTTCTTCTTTCAGTTTCAACACCATTTCTTTAGACTGTGTTTTATCATTAACAATGTCTTGAGGATTTTCTTTTCTAGCTATGTCTATTTGGTGTACTATAGATCCCTTGTACCTGGCTTGACATCCCTTTCTCTAGGTTTAGGAAATTTTCTTCTATCATTATATTAAAAATATTCACCATGCATTCACTGTGGTATATTTCATTTATACTCATAATTCAAATATTAGATATTTTCATGGTATTTCAAAGCTCCCCTGTGTTTTGTTTGTTTGTTTTTAATTCTCAAGACCTTCACTGAGTGATACAATTCCTCTTTATCTTCCAGTCCCAACACTGTTTTCCACATGATCAATTCTGTCAGTAATGATTTCCAGTGGGATTTTTATTTGACTTACTAAGTTTTACATTGCCAGAATCATTTCAGTTTGGGCTTTATTTAACAATTCTTTCTGTTTATTAAATTATATTTTCATATCTTGAATTGACTTCCACATTTTCATTCAGCTCTGGTTCAGTTTGGTTCCCTTGGAATATATACCAATCCTCTTGAGTTGTTTGAACACAGTTATAATCATTCTTTTGAATTCTTAGTCATGAAGATCTCACTCATTTTCACTAGGGTTCATTGCTATGAGATTGGTAATGGTTTGGGGACAGGGTGGTATATTTACTAATTTTCTATTGATGTGATAAAATGCCATGACCAAGGAAACTTATAGATGGAAAAGCTTATTTGGCTTATGGTCCCAGAGGGGAATTGTGACAGCAAGCAAGCGTGGTGGCTGGAGCTGGAAGCTGAGAGCTTACATTTTTGAACTGCAAGCAAGAGTAGATTAAAAAATCTCAAAGCATGTCTCCAGTGAGTCCCCCCAACAAGGTGACACCTCCTGAAACCTATCCAAATAGCCCACTAACTGGGGACTAAATTCTCAAATATCTGAGCCTACAGGGGCCATTCTCATTCAAACCACCTCAGGGGACATGTTCTGTTTTGTCACTTTTGTTTCTGTACTAGAATTTGTGCACCTGAAGTAGTGTGTTAGTTGAATCCTTTTTTTCTTCAAATCACCTTTCTTGTTTCAGTGTGGGCATATACAACATCCATGAGAGAATTAAGCTATAGAAGATTGAGGTGTTTTGTTTTGTGGTACTGGTATTGGGGCTGAGGGCTCTATCACTAGTCCCCTTTTGAGAGTCCATTTTTGTCTCTGTAAACAGACACCATCAATGGTCAGTATAACCCTTGCTGGTCCTCTCCTCTGCAACCTTCTGGTGTGGCTCTCCCCATCTGTTGCTCTGGACAACCTGTGGTTGAGGGCAAGAGATCTCAGAAAGCTAGGTGTGTAGTCAGGAGGTCTATGTCATATAGAGGGGTAAGACTTACCTACAAATTCTGGAAAGCACTGGAGGAGCAATTTATAGGGTTGGAAGTAGTGGTCCTAGTCTGAAGTATGAGGATGGAAGATCCTGGAGGAGCTAGTTGGCCTGGAAGTGTGTGGAAGCAAGATCCCAGAAGAGCAGGAAGCCCCATGAAGTTAAACAGAGTGAAATCTACCCAGTCTCAGAGGAAAGGATACTCCATAGAATTGGAAGGAGAAGGGACTACCTGGGAAGATAGGGAAAGGATGTTACAAAGGAGCTGGTTGAAGCTATAGGATGGGAAGGAGCAGAGTCAACTGGTTATAGAAGAAAGGGAGTTCCCAGAGTAGACACATAGCCTATGGAGTGGAGAACAATAGGCCTACCTGACTACAAGGGTAAAGGAAGTCCTGGGGCAGCAGGACAGATCTGTTGGAAGAGAACGAGTGGGTCTACCTGGTGGGTACCAGAGTCAGCCAGGCAGGTCCATGGGGTTAGAAGTAGTGGGCATACCTGGTGTCTCATGGAAGGAATGTCCCAGAGGACCTCAGCAGGCCCTGTTTTATTTTGCTTTGTTTTTGAGTCAAGGTCTCACTATGTTGACCAGGCTGACCTCTAACTTGTCTCTGCTACTGAGAGCTGATATTACAGGCATGTGATGGCATATGGCCTTAGTGTGTGCTTTTAAATAAAGGGATGAAAACTTGATTGGGAAGAATGTTTAGGGGTAGAGGTTAGCTGAAATGAGTAGGGATTTATGGAGTGGCACATGATGGTCACCTCTATCTCAAGTAGACTCATCTATCATTTTCAATATACCTAATACCCAAGTAAGTGGACAAAAATGAAGAGCTATAGATGTTTGTACTATGTCTTTAAAGCACCACACAAGGCTGAAACCTTTTCATAAAATCTTGATCTTACTTACAGTCACATTTTAAAAATCTTGATGTTTTTAGAGTAGAGGAATGGCTATCAAAATTCCATTGAAATAATATAAATCAAGAAACTAAGGACTTCTCTATCCCTTTCAGCTTTAGAAATCAAAGTTTAAGACATAGAGAAAATAAGTGTGATATATAGCTATAGATATGAATATAGATGCAGATATAGATATATAGATATACATATATCAAAAAATGGGACCAGGAATTAGAGAGGGAGTGAAGCAAGGAGAGAGACATGGTAGGAGGTGGAGGAAGGAAAGGGGATGTAGGAAAATGATGTGATTATATCTTAATAATAAAAAGAAATTAAGTATGATATATATGAATAATATATGTGAATTGGTTTGTCTTTAAAGAGCTTGTGGCCATCAAAGTAGAAACAAAGTAAACAAAACTAACTTGCACATATATACACATTATTGAAAGTTATCCTAGACTTTACTTTGCATATTTTCTAATTGGGCTGCCATAGTTAGGCTGATTTTGTACACTTCCCTGCTTCCTCCAGTTTGGGTTTTGAATAGCATAGTTGTTGATAGGAAATATAAGTACCTTATATAGTAGATGTGAACTATAAACCAAAACCAGCAGAAGTGATGAAGCCAGTCTAGAAAACAGATCCCAGTGAGTGTTTTTAAAACCCTATAACTGAAATAACATGTAAAACACAAAAACTGAATGACTAACATTGTATATTTGAAATATGCAGGTTGGACGGCATTTGAAATTGGGATGAAACAGTAAGAGGCTACATTCATGGATAACCAACAAGATAAAGCTATTGCTGCCTCAGCCAATGGAGAAAACAGTCTGATTAATGGGGTCAAAGAAAATGGTAAGAGAGTTTACTTGTATACTTAATGTATACTTGTATGTATTATCTTTCCTGGTAGTCTTTTAAATTCATGTGGATTTTCAGTATACAGAAACTTGAGACAGGTTGAATCCAAAATATATCTAAAGTTGATGTAAATCTAAACTTTATTCTACCAAATCTTTAACTGAACTAGAAGAATCCCTGAGAGTTCTCAGATAAATCACCTTGCTCTGTCAAATCCATCTGCTAAATGATGTTCCTCAAAATTACTAGTAAATTACAAGTATGATGTGAAACTTTTGTAGACCTACTAGGAACTTCTCTAACGTAAGTTTTCAAGAACGGGTATGTGTCTCATAGCTGAAACCATGAACAGCACCCTATGCAGTTTCCTCTCTGAAAGCTTTGACTTTCCAATTGATCCATCAGTCCAGTTCTTCCATCATTTCTGAGGGGGCTCTATCTATCTTTTCCTGAAGAAAAATCTGAGCCTAAAAATGGTTATTTGTCACTTGTATGAATGTTCAGTATTAAATCAGAGTTGTTTTACTAGTGTTTAGGTGGTAATTCATAAAGCTAGAGAAAAAGAGGCTATGATATCCAAGCATTAGAAACTGACCAGGGAAAGAGAGTTGATGAGTCTTATCTAAGACCCTTACCTTTATTCCTGCCTTTTCACCTTTTTTCTAGACTCAGAGGACCAGGATGTGGCAATGAAGTCATTTGCAGCTCTAGAAGCTACTACACCAATCCAACCTATCCCAGTGGCACAAAAAGAGCCCTCGATGTTTCCTAGGGGTCTTCTGCCTCTACCATCTAAGAAGCCATGTGTGCAGAGTCCTCCATCTCCTTTGGGCCTGATCGAAGCACCTGATCATTCTGCTAATAGTGCTTCTGTGAATGCCATCTCCCTCACATCTGGAGTTGCAAAAGGCCTAAATACATGGTCACTGCCCAGTGAGTGTGAGAAAGCTCCATTTGCTATAATGGAGCCTGCAGGCATGTCAGCTCTGAATGGAGACTGCCTCATGCAGCCAAGCCGGACTTGTTTAGGTTGCTTCATGGAATCAAAAGAAGCAGTAGACCCTGAACCAGGGATCAGTCTGAAAGTCAGTGATCTAAATAGAGATTATGAAACTTGTGCAGTCTCTGATATAGGGATTCAATGCATTAATGCTGGGGAAAATATAAAATATGGAGAGCAGCTGCTTTCAGACCAGCTATTAGGCTTCCCTCTGCATAAATCAAGGGCAGGAGATAGACGAGAAACTGAAAAACCTGACATTGACTTGGAAGATCCAACTCAGAAAAGTTATTATGAGGCATTACTATTAGATAAGTGCAATACCGAAGAAGCTTTACTGGCAAATTCCAATCAGGATTGGGGTTACTTTGAGACTTTTATTAGTGAGAGTAAGATTGAACTACTTGACCTCTGTTCCAAGAATGAACTATCTGTTAACCTTTTCTCTGAAGAAGATGTGGATAACTATATGTTTGATGATGATGAGTCAACACTAGGCAGTGATGTCTGCTCCCTCAAAATTCGATATGAGTCCTTTCAGGACAATGTTCGAGACAAGACCACCCTTCTGATGCAGGAAGATGCCCAATTCAATTTTTTCCCCAGTGTCTTTACTACATGTCCCAAGAGGGAATCTAAGAGTGGAATCCTCAAGCAGAGCAGTGATCTTTCTCAATTCAAGGTCCCTGATGTGAGCATCATCTGGGGAGAGGAAGATAAAAACTTGGACAAGAAGAAAGGCAAAGAGGAAATACATGAAGACAAAAGTGTAGAGAAAAAAGATGAAAAAGATAATGAAGAAAAGCCTGAATTAAATAATAAACCATGTAGTGGGCTTGAGGTAGAGCAATTTAAGAACCTAAAGCCGGACCATCTTACTAATTCCCTGGAAACATCAGGGAATTTCAGTGATGACAGTTCCTTCATTGAGGTCTCATATGACGCCATGGGGGAGATCAAAGACTGTAGCCGCTATATGGCTCGGGACACTAATTCTGGAAGCTCATCCTCCCAGCAGAACTATGGGCTGAGAGCCAAGAGAAAAGTCAGATACAGCGAAGATTATCTATATGATGTTGACTCACTAGAAGGGGAAAAAGTAAATGAGAGGAAGGAATGGCCTCCAGGTGGTTCCAAAGAAGAAGATGATGATGAATGGTGTCCCAAGAAGAGAAGAAAAGTAACCCGTAAGGAGCCTCCTGTTATTATCAAATATATCATTATCAATCGCTTTAAAGGTGAGAAGAACATGCTGGTGAAGCTTAGTAAGGTAGATGCCAGTGAGACAACAGTAAATCTGAGTGAGAACCAGCTCAGTAAGTATGCCAAGTTATCACCTTTGAAGGGCTTTTGGCAAAAGAAGAAAAAGCCGAGAAACAGCAACACAGACTCCATCAAAACGCCCTTATGCCAAAAGCCAAGTTTTGAGCCAGGTAGCTTTGAGGTGTCATTCCTGCCACCTGCTCGTAAACGAAAATCTAAGCTTGGCAATAGACACAGGATTCAAAGGATCCAATCGATGGAAACTTCAGCAAGCAGTAAGCAGGTGCCACTCTGCAGTGATCAGAGACAAGCTAGTAATCGCAAAGAAGAAGGTGGCTTAAAATGTACATCAAAGTCAGCACCTCTTGCTGCTTCAAGCTGCACCAGTGGATCACATTTACGTGGCATCATAGTCCCTGACTCAGTGAAAGTCAAAACCCAAGACACAGAGTTTAAGGGGCCAGAGAGGAAAGTGCTCAACAAAATTAAATTTAAAAGTGAAGCTAGATTAAAATCCAAAAAAATAAAAACTGGACAAGAGAACAAACCAGCTCAAATGAGCCCTGTCTTAGAAGACCAACCCTCCAAGGCGAATTTAAAAAATGAAGTCATTCCTGGAACCTCAAACAATTCCCATCTGTCTGAATTTCACGAGACAAAGGTTGTTAAGAATTCCACTTTCTTGCCAACCACCTGCTCTTCTGAAATGCCTTTATCTTCTGCTAATGTTGCCACGAATATACCTGTTATCCCTGGAGGGTATTTACAAACACTGTTAGATGCTTCTGACTTGTCAAATAATTCTAGCATCTCATACTTCACCAACCATTCTCCAGAGCAAAATGAAGGCAGCCTTACTCAAACAGAAAAATCATTTGTCCCTCTCCAGTCTGCTCAGGACTGTGTGCTGCCCTCATCTTCTGAGTCTGAGCTGCAACCATCGTCTCATAACTTCAAACTGGAAGCAAGCAACTATGGAAGTATGTGGTCCAACAAGGCTACATCTGACCCCCAGGAGTTCATGACTGAAGTCTCAAGGGAGATAGCCACAAACCAATCCAGTGAATTCGAAGCCTCCCAAGTAGTCTCCATGGAGAATAACCTCACAACTATAACATACAGTCCTGTCTGCCTCAGTAGTGGTGGTAGTGGTTGCAACAAGGTTCTTTATGCCTGTGTGCAGGACACCCATCTCCCATCTGATGACTCTTATCAATTGTGTCACTTTAATAATGGAGAGATATGCTTTCCTTTCCAGCAGGCTCCAGTCAGTGCAGATGATGACGGCCGGCTCTTTAGCTTTGATTCCATGACTCCCCTTTCTGTCAGTTCAAGCAATTATTGTTCCTTAAGCTTGAAATCCTGTGAAAAGGATGGTGATGATGATATCACCGATGACTTCTTGGCCCACTGCAGCCCCAAACTGGTGATCCAGCAGAGCATTGATGAGATAGCACCACTTAAGGAGTCCACTGACCTCCTCGATATCTCCAACTTCACTCCTGACAAGTTCCGCCACTCTTCCCTCTCAGAAATGTCTCCACCGGACACACCCAGTCTTTCTCCTCAGAGTACCAGATGTGAGAGTATCAAAACAATGAAAGGATTCCAAGAGGGTGTCCCAGGATCATTGGGCAGCATGGAGAAAATCAAGTGGGACTGTAGTACCCTTTCACAACAGGTCCAAGCAGATGATGGCTTTACATTAAATAACCATCAGTTTCAGTTCCATATGTTCAATGATGAGGACTCTGTTGGCCTGCTCCAAAAAAACCCTTGCCTGTCAACATTTGATGAGTCAGCTGGGCAAATTAGTACCAACAACAAAGTGTCAAAATCAAGAAAGAAAATTTCACCTGGCAAGAGTGGGGCTGTGAGCCAAAGTTCTTCTCAGAAAAACACCAGGAAAAAGTCCCCAAAATCCAGCAACAAAGGGGTTGAAAAGACACCTAGCAAAACCTCCCGCCAGGTTCCTAAATCAGCAAAGAAAGGGAAATACGTGGCTGCTGTCAATGGAGAGAAAATGCAGATTGGGATTGGCCGTAGTGGGGGCCAGCCCAACAGTATATCCTCTAGTGGAAAGATGCTGACTGAATGTATTCAACATGGTGGTCCTGTTGCCCCTGTGAAGATGCCAAGTCAGAAGGGACTTTCTGGAGACTGGGCTTTGGGAAAGGAAAGCAGACCAGGCTGGAATGACATGAGTGTAGTCACTAATACCAACAACCTTCTGGATGATGACCAACGGGAATTTCAAGAGCCTTCCTATATCTTGTCCAACATTGCCTCTGGTATGGCAGATGTGCAGAGATTCATGATGGCCTCCATAGAGCCCCTTTGGGAACCCATGGAGCACCAAGGGGAGTCCACCACATTCTACTCCCCTGATTCCAATAGCCTAAAATTAAAAACCCTCAAAATACTCGCTGGGACACCACAAGAATCTAAGAAAAAGGTTAATAATGGGTCATCAGGAGCTACTAAGAATCACAGGTCAATCAAAAGTGTGAGCAAAAGCAATGGGAAAGGAGCAATTGCTGATCCTGGTCGTGCAGACATGCCTGGTTATAATGAGGACTCTCAATCTGCCTTCTTTGATAAAAAGTACAGTAACATGAGCACTTTAGGCAGTAATGGACCAACACACAAAAAATTATATCGTCACAAATCCAGCTCCAAGACCCTGCGAGATGAGAAATATAAGGGAAAGCGTGTGGAACGAGAACAGATCCACAAGGATGAGGCTGGGACAGCTTCTTTTGAAAAACTGAGGTAATACTGCACCAAAATGGCTGAGATGAGATGCGCCCTTGGCTTTCCTACTACCTGCTGAGCCTAGAGTTCCTCATTTTTCCCTCTTGAAAGCAGAAGTTTGCATGAGAGACTCTTTCCCATTCTCTTCCTTTTTCAAATTAAAAATAAAAGAAAAAAGTGCATGGATATCCCTGTGCCTTTTAAGCCACTCAAAATATCGGGTAATTTTGTTGTGGCTTGGCTAGGGATAAGCTCTAACCAAGGCTACGTTTTTCTCCTAGTCTGCGTTAAATTTTGCTTATTAAGAAAATAGAACTAAAATATGCTCTTGAATGATTTTTGGAATGGAAGGGCTTTGCAATAAAGACAGAATCTGAACAATATAATCAAAAAGTCAACTAGACAAAAAGCCAAGATCATTAAACAAGAGCATTAGTTGTCAACACATGGCAATTAGGAGTGCTTTCTCTATCTTTCTGCATCATACACCATCTAGTATGGTGTCAAAATATTTACATGGTGTGATCCCTTTGTGGGACATACACTAAAACTTGCTAAGATGGTATAAATTCTTTGATTTTTCTGCAGGGATTCCAACTATGATCTCCTAAAAGCAGAAACAGCATTTGGGGTTTTACCTGTGTTTGAAGAAGAGACTCACATTTTCCAGAAAGACATTTGATGTTTGTGTTTTATTTCTTTCAAAATAAGCTTTGTGGTATGTATGTTGACCTGTCAGTGCTTAAAGAAAAAAATTAAATTGTGGGAATAAGTCTTTGAAATCAAACTTTAATCTGATGTTCTGTGTAAAAGACTTTAAAAGTCATACAGTTGCACAAGTAGTTTATGCACTGTTTGCCCACAAGGAAAAAATGGAAAACATTGTGCCAAACTACAAATAAGTAACTGTACTGTATATAGTTTTACTTCTATATCAACATTTGGTTGTGAGTATTTGGGGGGACTTGTCCCTGTTAATTTACTAGAAACATTCCAGTGATTCTTGCTATTAACCACCCCCACTTTTGTGGATAGCACCTGTAGATCACAGTGGAAAAATATGTTGTGTTATAAAATTTACCAAAACAAAGGAAAATGTTTGAATTGTGCCAAATTTTCTTACCTCATCTCACACATTTACCCCATCATCAGTTTAAAGCTCATCAGTGATTATTAAATATATATATACACACTCACACGTGTATGCAATATGCATGTGTGTTTACATACATACACACATATACACATACATTCTTTAATGTTTTAAACTCTATTATCCTGTGTGGAAACATAGACAGTTAAACAAGGCACAATAAAGATTTGTTCGTTCCATTGACTAAGGATTAAAATGTTGGAAAAGCTTGAAGGTCACAACAGCTAAGTCCATCAGGGACAGAGTATGCACATTTACAGAACCTTGTACAAGGAAATAAAACAGCTGCTTTGAAAGTTTGTTTTCCAAAGCAAAATCTGTAACGGAAAGTAATTTAAAGTACAAAGTTATATTGCTGATACTTTATATCTCAGTTTTATATATTTTATAATAGCCTGGGATAAATTATAAAATAGCTATAAAATTGACACTAATAATAAATGAAATACATAGATTGCTTTTATTTAAGTAGTTTCCTAAATGTTTTATTCCAGTTTTGTCAAAAGTGCACTCACAACATGGCTTTAGTGTTCTTTAAATGTTAATCTTGCAATGCCAATGTCATTTTTCAAAATGGCATCTCAGATTGACAAAATTTTCCTTCCTATGATTAAATTCATATACTATCAGGTAAGCTGAACAATGTGTGGAAACAACTAATTTAGGCCATCTATACATAGTCTGAGGATGACTACTCTTTGATACCATACAATAAACATAAATCTCAAGTATTAATCATTTTTAAAGTCACATTTTTGGTTCAGCCCTCCCTTCCACTACATTTAAAAGACACTTTTTCACAGTTCCAGCATTCCTCACTTCTAGCCTTTTCTTCCCCTTTATTCACCACTTGACTTCTAACATTTGATCTCTTTTCCTTGCACAGTTAAAGGCCTATGTGCCTGATGACTGATGCATTGTGGCACAGATGAGAAAATGGATGTGAAAGCGCTTTGTAGATCATAAAGTGCTATACCAATATAGGGGATTAAGATTATTAATGTTGTTGGTTGTTGTTGTTGTACTATTCTTACTAATATTGTTACTAACCTATTAACTTGTGAATATAGAGGCTGGGGTGGGAGGGAGGAGGATAAGTGGGTGGGGAAAGGGGAACTTAACAAAACAGGGAAGATGTTTCAAAAGAATTTTTTGAATAAAATATGAACAACCTACCTAGTCATTGACACATAAATATATTCACAAACAGAGAAGCAACGTTTTCAAGTAGTCAGAGAGAAATGGAAGGGAGCTTATTATGTATATAAATATACACATTTCCCAGTCCATGATTCCTTTCACCAGCTTACTCTACTACTGACAGCTAGGTAGTAAGATGAAGAAGCCCATGATCTAGAGTGTGTGTGTTCATAGCATCAGTCTCTTTTGTCTGTGGGGATGAGTGGGTGAGGAGAAGTCTGTGAGGGTAGTTCAGGCACACTCCCGGGCTTTGACACTGTTCAGTGGGCCCTGGAAAATTACTTAGTAGAAAGGCACCAGATGAAACAAGTCTCCTGCCCTACAGCGGCCATCCAAAAGAGAGAATAATCAAACTAGAACACTTTCTTCTGTTTCTTGATACTCTGATAGCTAGCTGTTTGCTAAATGCTATGGCTATTTCCTAGGAACTGGTCTTTGTTTGGTTTTGGTTTTTGTTTGTCCTGTTTTGCAGCTAAATTTTTGCTTGGAATCACCAACTCAGCCTGTATTGTGATCCCCAAAACTCCATACCTCGAAGTCATCTTGCTGGCTTAAAGGAATGGAGTGCTTTTTATGTAACCAAAAAGTGAAATTTAAAAAGAAATAAAGAAAATGTTCTATGAGTATAATGTGTTTTTATAAAAGTAAATATGGGAGCAGTTGTCCCAGATTTTTTTTAAAGCATCATGATGTTCAGCTTTGGAGAGTGGGGTAAGAATGGGGTAGGATAGCTTGAAACTCTTGGAAACAATTTCCTCGTCAGAACTTCATGATCAGTCCTTTGGAGTGGATACTCTTTCAGTTGCTCCTATGGAGCCCACCAAGGGCCAATTTTAGGGCATGGTTCATATCTTTCTCCAAAGAGAACTGCCATTTTCAAGCACCTTCTTATCTGCCTGCCGTGCATTGTATGTTTTAACATATAAACTAGTGACTTGTAACCAGTCATTTTGTACTGAAACATAACAAGAAAGTGAATTTGAGAAGTGAGCAATAGGCCAAGGCAGAGATGCTTTTTAGCTTCATTATACTATTCTCTGCATTGCTGAGCACTTAGCATTCTGTTGGTCCTGTCTCTGCTCTCAGAATTCTTTTTCTTTCTGTCACAACATAGTCGGCCAAACTTACTGAAGATCTCTTATTCAACCAACTGCCTTAGTGGAGTGAGGACCAGTGTATGAAAATAGTGTTTTACCCTATCACTGATTTCTTCAAGTCAAAACTCCTGGATTTGCCTTGATCTGAAATTTCTGACTACTCTCTTTTAACCTTTCCCTTCTGAGAAGCTGCTTCCTATTAATGCCTCCTCAATAGAGTCTCCTTTAATCTTTACTTTCCTGGAAATTATATCCTCCATTATTCTTCTCCCTTAACTTCCATCAGTCTTAGAATTTTTCTTCTTGTGTAGTATTATATTCAGTCTCCCAAACTGATAGTCTAGGAACTTCAGCTAGAGGCTTGCTTCTGGAAGTTTAGAGGGCTACCTTCCCAGTCTTAGTCACTCAACACACACACACACACACACACACACACACACACACACACACACACACGCAATTGAGAAAAGTTAGAAACTGCTTTCTCTTGAAAATGCATAAGAACAGGTCCAATCTCCTATTGTGGTTAGGTGCTGTACTACATGGAACAAGGGCACAGATGCAACGGCCTAGCTAAGGGTCTTTAAAACTGTGAGGGTTGTGTTGGGACTAGAAGAACTAGCTTGAACCTGTGACCACCCTCTCTGCCTCTTCACATATGCTGCTTCCTCACAGCTTTCCCTTCTGACTTCTTGCTGCTCTGTGCAATTGTGTGTTAAGGCCTTATCTTTTCCTAAATCTTTTCAAACTTCCTGCACTACTTTCTCCATCACTCCTTTAGCCATCTCTCTGAAGTCCTTGGTGCTAGGTGGGCTTTGGTGACAACATTTTCACCTTCTCTGACTCTTTTCTTTGCTGGGAAGAATCGTTGGGGGGTGGGGAACACAAAGGAGGGTGTGTGTGTGTGTGTGTGTGTGTGTGTGTGTGTAAGAGAGAAGCATAAAAGATGCTTCAAGTGCTGAAATCAGCTCTCATCCTGTGTTATTTCACGTGAGGTCTTGCAGTTCTTGTGAATTTCCATTTTAGTGGGTTTGGATTAGTGTTGACTCCATAAAGGAGAAAAATATAGCCAAGGACCTCTTAGCCAAGCTTGCTCTTACCAAACTGAACTAGTGTAATGGAGATCCACAATGTATATTCTCTCAGAACAGTTCTGAGAGATGAAGAGAGTTAGAGCTGAGTTTCTATGCTGAAGAGGGAAATGGAACACTAGTCCTAACTGTTGCTAGAACTAGAAATGTTTGTTTTCTCCTGTATTACTGAAAAGTTGTCAAATTTAAACAGTTTTCACTTTCATTTAGGGATTTTTTAATGCTGCCAATCATTACAGAAATATCTCCTTTTATAAAATAAAACTAATGTGAGTTTTGTTTTCTAATCATAAAATTCACTAAGCCAATAGTTATATTTAGAAGGCTTAGTACCAAAATCAAACATTTTCATGACAAATAGAGATCTTGTCAACGTAATGTAGGCTAGGGATTTTATAGATTTCTCAAAGATCCAAGTAAAGGAGAAAAAAATAGTTGGGATGTTTAATTTGGGATACACTATTATCAGCTTGAGAGTCCTCAACCAGCATGGGGTTATTTTGATGGCTACACAGGCTACCCTTTAAGGCACATTTTCACTCAACAGTAGCTACAGTCATGAAGCAGAGATCCCATTGCATGATACTTGAGGTGTACTCTTAGTATGAGAATCATAGCTAAATGATAAAACACTGGGGCAGGACACTATAAGAGAGTGCTTAGTACAGAGTTTTAAGGAATGAATGAGGCTTTTCAAAATCAGTGTTTGAGTAAATAAATACTAAAGAAACACTCACTCATATGACATGGAAAGGATGTCTGTCTATCCAACAAGCTCAGGGCTTTCTGAGTCTCAAGGACAGCCCATTGAAAATGAAGAAAGGTTACCTGGCATGGTGGTTCATGCCTGTAATCCTAAGCAGGAGGATTGCTGAGAGTTTCGGGCCAGTCTGGTCTATAGTATGAGACCCAGTCTGAAAACTTTTTTAAAAATTAAAGAAAGAAGGAGGAAGAGGAAGGAAGGGAGGGAGGGAAGGAGGGAGGGAGGGAGGGAAGGAAGGAGGGAGGGAGGGAGGGAGGAAAGAAGGAAGGAAGGAAGGGGAAGGGAAGGAACGAACAAACAAAGGAATGGAGGAAAGGAAAGAAGGAAAGGAAAGGAGAGGAAAGGAAAAAGGAAAGGAAAGAGGAAAGGAAAGGAAAGGAAAGGAAAGGAAAGGAAAGGAAAGGGGAAAGGAAAGGAAAGGAAAGGAAAGGAAAGGAAAGGAAAGAGGAAAGGAAAGGAAAGGGGAAAGGAAAGGGAAGGGAAGGAAAGGAAAGGAAAGAGGAAAGGAAGGAAGGAAGGAAGGAAGGAAGGAAGGAAGGAAGGAAGGAAGGTAGGAAGGAAGGAAGGAAGGAGATACTGAAATCATTCTGCCTCTGTGAGAGATGCCTGGTTTTACAGCACAAAAGAAAAGGCTTGAATGGAAACTAAAAGGGGCCTTTGGTTTTCACTCCCAGGAGGCAGAGCGCTTCAGAGTCTCCACTGGGATAGCTGTAGCACCGACTGGAGTTTGCTGCCTCCAGAGTTTTGAATGTACTCACTAGTCCTTAGTTTCCATAGAACTGAATGCACCTCGTCAGTAAGTCAAATGCTTTATGGTGCTAAAGAAAATGATTATCCCCGTTTTTCTTCTTCCCCAAGCCCCTTAAGCATTTCAGAAAATTTAAAGTAAAAGTGTTTAGAGGCCCTTTTTATGAATGTAACCTGTTTCTGTTTGACATATGACACTGCAACTTTAAAGTTAGGAAATTATTTGCCTTTTTCTTTTAGAATTAAGCTTTATAAATAATCTGTAGAGTCCATTGAAGTATAAAGCTTAAGGATCACTCTTAAGACGCCTACAAAATCTTGTATATTTTTAAGTGTGCCAATTTGTAACATATTTTGTAAGTGTATATTTTTCTTAGAAAAGTGCCGTGAAGTGTCTGTATGTGAGAGTTCTCCTTTTTCTGCACCACTGGGTGCTAATGAAAGGATATTTACTTCAAAGTTTCTGGTTTTAGAAACCACAATACAAAGAAAATACACTTTTGTTGGGAATTTTGTAACAGAAAATATGTTGTGAAAGAGTGTAGTGATCTTGTGCAAAAGAAAATGAACATTTGTGAGCTTCTTGCTGTTTTATAGAATTTCTTGTAAATTATTCTTGTAACACCTCTGGTTTTGTTGTTCTTGTTGAAAAAGTTTTAAATATTTGTGACTGGATGTATGGTGAAACTGTCATAATGTTACCTAGATGAGTTTTGTTATTGTTTATGGAATAAATAAAAGAAAAGTTTAAAATACTGCTTTAGAATCATATGTAAACAGAATTGAAAACATTCCTAACTGAATTTATATCTTAAATAAACAGTTCTTCAATGTCTAGAGCAGTGTTTCTCAAACTATCTCTGGTGAGAGAGCAGTTTTTCTTGCAATCCATCCCAGAATGTTATAAAACAATACAAATGAATTTCAGATCAAGTAAAATGGAAAAATAGGCAAAATGAAAGCCCACGTGTATATAGGTCAATATGTAAAGCTATCTTTTAAAACAAGCAGCATAGAGAAAAAGAAAAGAATTACAAAAAGTTGGTATCCTGTTTGAGAATAAATACACTGATCAATGTCAAGTTGCTACAGGACTGAAACCCACTAACACTATGAATAAAACCAAAAGAATTATCATTTGGGAACTTGTTAGGAATGCTGAATGACAAGCTATTGTGCCAATTCTGCAGAATCAGAATATGAATTTCAACAAGATCCCTAAGTGAATTGTATACATGGAAATGTTTGAGAAGCACTGGGCTAGAATTTTCTGTGACCCTAAAATTTGGGAATTATTTTCTAGTTTGTCCCTTCTTCAAAGATGTTAAAACAAATGGTATCCTTCATTTGTGATCCAGATGGATTCTGCAGAGAAACAGTCCTCTCAAAATGTAAAATCTGTTTGTTGAAAGTAATAAATGCTGATTTGCCTGGTACCCAAGAATGTCAGATTTTCCATAATTCCCTACCAGTTTCCGTATTATCCTACTTTTCAGCCGCAGTCCCTAGTTCTTTTAATGAGGACTTCCCAGCTATGTCTCACTACAGTATTCCCAGGATGTTGGTACTTGCTGTGTCTAGAAAAGAAATTAGTCTTTACTTCTATGTCCCCACACATTTGAACTGCTCATCAGAGCCTAGAGCTCTGGCTAACCACAAGTCATTGTAGAGCACCCAAGCCAATAACCACTTCCTTGGTTTTGAATATCACTGCTCAAAGAAGCTGAAGAATGTGTAGGAAAGAGTGGCCCTCTTCTCACTGGAATATACCCACCTTCATCATTTCAACTACCCTTTGATTTTCCACAAATGTCTCCTAAGTATCCTGCATATACATTTCCAGTTATAAACTGGCCATCTACTTGAACATTCTACAACATCCTCAGACCAAATTATTCAAGATTATTTTATAATCTCTTTACCATCTCAGTGTGCTTTATCACAGTGAATTAATCTTGCCATCCACCTAGTAACCTAAGTCAGCAACTCTTTACCTTTAACCTCACATCCATCTTGTTACCTTAAATCCTTGCACCTTTTCTAGCTCCATTGCTACTACTTTAAGCTTTAATGGTCTTTTTGTTGTTGTTTGGTTGTGGGGTTTGTTTGGGTTTGTTTTTTTTTTGAGACTGGGGTTCTCTGTATAACAGCCCTGGTTGTCCCTGGAACTCTGTAGACCAATCTGGCCTTGAACTCACAGAGACCCGCCTGCCTCTGCCTCCTGAGTGCTGAGACTAAAGACATGCGCTGCCACCACCCTGCTGCTTTAATGATTTTTTACCTGAGCTATTTCATCATTGTCTTAATTCAGTGAGTTTCAGAGTTGGATTTTTATACCTAGAAATTCTGTAGAATCACAGAAATTTTAATTTGCTAAATAAGAATATTGAAGAATTAAACTATTCATTATTAGTTCAGAGATGATTTCAGCACCAAAAGATGATGAAGCAATCTATTTCAAATGCATTATATTGTCTTTTTTTTTTTTCTCTTCACCATGTGTCATGGAAGACTGAAACCAGAGTTCCAGAAGTTTCAGTCCATGGTCATGTGTTCCTATTATTGTGGGTTTTTTGTTTTTGGTTTCTTTTGTTTTTGTTTTTGTTTTTTTTCCAGAATATCATGTTGGAGAGGGTATGGCAGAGCAATGTTGCTCACCTCATGGCAGCCAAGAAAAAGAAATACAGAACTATCTGAAGATAAAATTTATCCTTCTGGGGTACACACCCCTGGTAACCTACTTCCTCTACCTCCTAGTTTCCACAACCTCCCAATAATGTAATGGAATGAATTCACTAATAGATGAATCCACTGATGAAATGTCATGACCCAATGACTTCTCAAAGGCCCATTAGCTAACAAACAAGTCTTTAATACATGAGCCTTTGGAGAATTCAAATTAAACCATAGCAGGTGATTGTGGTACTGTCTTAATAGTTTCACATTTGAAAATGTAGTCATTAAATCTTTCATGCTATAACTATCTTGATATTTAATCATATCAGTGTGTCTTATCCACAAAAATTAATGTACTCAGAATTTGATAGAATTTCAGATGTTTTACAGATTTGTAACACGAATCCCATAAAACACTTTCCTCACTTATAAGTTCTCTTAGTCAATCTACTCTTCCGAAATAATCCAAGACAATAACCATCCTTTATTGTCTACTTTTTTACAACTACGTGAATTACAGTTTCTCAAAACCGTGCAAAGAAGGCATCTTTCCTATCTTACATATAAGAAAATTGGGACAGAGAGTTACTTCCTCAAGGTGACATAATAATCTTCAAAGTACCCACTAAAGTTGGTAAGGTCCTTTGTGTCTGTCCCTTTATGACCCCAGGTTTCTAATTCAAGACATTTATTTCTAGCAGAAACCATATTGACTATATACAACATGTCACAAATAAGATAAATGCTAATACTGATAGTCAATGTTATGGAATAAATAACTGACTTTGTGTTGGATGTTGAGGTAACTTTCATGGAAATAAGGAATTTAAGTGTAAAGTGCATGGATTGTTCTCTTGGAGTCCACAAATGAAATATAGAGATATATATATATTTTTTTTTTTGAGACAGGGTTTCTCTGTGTAGCTTTGCGCCTTTTCTGGATCTTACTCTGCAGACCAGGCTGGCCTCAAACTCACAAAGATCCACCTGGCTCTGCCTCCCGAGTGCTGGGATTAAAGGTGTGCACCACCACCGCCCAGAAAGAGGTACAATTTAATATTTTAAATAGAGAAACATCTAATAGTCAGTTTGTTTATTGGTGTTATTTCATTTGTTTGGCAGTTCTGTTTTACTATTTTATGTTTATGACCATTCTGTGTGTGTGTATGTGTGTGTGTGTGTGTGTGTGTGTGTGTGTGTGTGTGTGTGTGTGTACTTGGTACCTATGGAGATCAGAGAGGGTTTAGGGTCCCCTGGAACTGAAGGTACAGATGTTTGTCAACCTCCATGTAGAGGCAGGGAACCTAACCCCATCTCTTGTAAGAGAAGTAAGTGCTCTTAACTGCTGGGCCACAGATTCAGCCCTTGTTTTAATTTTTCTAGTTTTTAAAATAGTTTTGTTTATTTAGATTTATTTGATGCATATGAGTGCTTTTGCCTGTATGTATGCATGTACTATTTGGGTGACTGATACAGGAAAAGGTCAAAAGAAGACATTGCAAACCCTAGAACTGGAGTTACAGGTGATTGTAACCCACCATGTGAGTAGTGGGAACAGAACCCAGGTCCTCTGGAAGAGCATCCAGTGCTCCTAACTGCAGAGCCATCCCTCAAGCTCCATTTTTATTTTTATTTTTTGAAAACTACATATATGAGCACTGCATGTACATCATTACTGCCCTTCTCTTTCACTTTCCAACTCTTCCCATATCCACCATCCCAAATTGATCTTTTCCCCCCCCCCGAGACAGGGTTTCTCTGGGTAGCTTTGCGCCTTTCCTGGAACTCGCTTTGGAGACCAGGCTGGCCTTGAACTCACAAAGATACGCCTGCCTCTGCCTCCCGAGTGCTGGGATTAAAGGTGTGCACCACTACTGCCCAGCTCCAAATTGATTTTTCTTTAGTTATTACTGTTACATGTATATACATATGTGTGTGTATATGCATATATAACCTACTGACTCCATTTAGATTTGCTTATATTTACATGTGTCCATGGCTGACCACTTGGGATTGGACAACCTATGTGGAGTTTGTCTCTGGAGGCAACAGTTTCTCCCCCCTCAGCAGCCATTGACCACCTGTAGCTCTTCATCTAGGGTTGTGACCATGTTGAATTTCCCTATCCACATTGACATGTCAACTTGTATTGTCATTATGCTAGTCTTGTTCAGAAATCCATATTGTTGAGAGTTCATGGGTGCATTTTCAGCTGGGTTGAACTACTGATTGCTCCCCTCCTTTGGCAGCCAGTATGGTATCTTCCTATACTATGAGAGCTATTCTCAAGTAGGAGACATGTAGGTCACTTCCAGCTTGATTCCTCCAACCCCCATGTGTGGTATCTTCAGCAGTAGGACCTTACCTTCAACCTCTGGGAAGCAACCAAAGGCAACAGCAATATCCTATATTGTTGCCGGAGTCTCTTAGACTCCCTTGACCAACAGTTTGAGAGGAAGTTTTTATTGCCTCATACTGGGATTTTTGTAAATAATCTATGGCTTTGGGGGAAACATTATTACCCCAAGTGATGTATTTATTCAAACTGTATATCTTTGTATGCATACGTGCATATATATAATTTTGGTAAACATTAAATAATATGGCTCCCTATGTCTTTTCAAACATCCTTGGTGTTATTTATCTGTCCTCCCTCCATCTCACCCTGTATTTCTTTCCCTCTCTCATCACCATTTAAAACCCTCCCTTTCTTTTTTATATCACTTGATTCTACTATCCCTCTCTCATGCTCCTTTCACACCCTTGGTCATTTTTTACTTTCTTGGTTTCTGTAGTTACTCCAGGTTATATACTCACATCTAAAGATTTGGAGCTAGGACCACAAAAAAATGAAAGAACATGTGATGTTTGACTTTCTGAGTCTGAGTTACCTCACTCAGTATAATATGTTCTATTTCCATCCATTCACCTGAAAACTTCATGATTTCATAGCTTCACAACTGAATAGTATCCCATAGTGTATATGTACCACATTCTCATTATCCATTTATCAATTGAAGGACATTTAAGTTGTTTCTGTTTCCTAGCTATTGTGAATAGATCAGCAATAAACATGGTTGAGCAAGTGTCTGTGGAGTAGGATGTTGAGTTCTTTGAATTTATGCCAAGAAGTAATATAGCTGGGTCATAAATTTATTTTTAGCTTTTTGAGAATTCTCCACATCCATTTCCAGAGTGGTTTCACCAGTTTGCAATCACAGCAGCAATAAATGAGAGTTCCTCTTTCCCCACATCCTCACTGGCATTTGTTGTTCATTTTTATTTTTATATGTAGAAGTGTCTGCCTGCTTTTCTGAATGTGCACCATGTATGCTCAGGTGCCTGTGGAGACAATAAGGAGGTGTTGGATTCCCTGGAATTGGAGTTACAGGCAGCTATGAGTTGCTCAATGTGGGTGCTGTAGCTGAAGCAGGTCCCTAGCTGAACCATATCTCCAGCATTGGGTTTTGCTTTGTTTTGTTTTTGTTTCATAACCTGAAGAAATAAACTAGGATTCCTCCTGCCTCAGCCTCTAAACTATTGAGATTACAGGTATGCACCATCCTATCTGATTGCCAGTAACAGTTTAAAATAAATAAATCACATATAAAATAAAATTCCCACTATCCTTCAGAACCTGGAAAGGAAAAATCTCTATCTATCAGTGTAGCTAGAGTTTTTCTGGTCCTGCCTGGCCCACGGTCAGGACAAATCTCTGTCACCTGCCAGTCCCACAGCTGCTCAGACTCAACCAAGTAAACACACAGAGACTTACATTGCTTACAAACTGTATGGCCGCAGCAGGCTTCTTGTTATCTAGTTCTTATATCTTAAATTAACCTATTTCTATTAGTCTATGAGTTGCCATGTGGCTTGTGGCTTACCAGTACCTTACATCCTTGCTTGTCATGGCAGCGGCTGGCAGTGTCTCTCTGCCTCAGCCTTCTACCTCCCAGAATTCTTCTCCTCCTTGCCCCGCCTACCCTATCCTTCCTGCTTGGCTACTGGCCAATCAGAATTTTATTTATTCACAACATACAGGACATACCACAGCATATCAGTGTCATAAAAATGTCACTCCAAATAGCAAATATCTTCCTCTTATTTGGGAATCGGCTGTCAGAGCATGCTTGCACCCATCAATTAATACTTGTGAGATTTAGGATTACTTTAATCTCTGTATTCCAACGTTTCTGCCCAAAAACTAAAGTATAGTGCTAGCAATATAGCACAGTGATTGTGCACAAGATCCTGGAATTGAGCCCAGCACAACACACACACACACACACACACACACACACACACACACACACACACACACACACAGATTGAGAGAGAGAGAGAGAGAGAGAGAGAGAGAGAGAGAGAGGGAGGGAGGGAGAGAGCACAGGTGGGGGAGTCTAACCAAATAACCTAGTGTTCTAGCATAACAATGCTATCCCTCTCATAGGCTTATCAAGAAGGTTGAAAAACACACTTGTGAAGTCTTGGTACCAATAAACAGTTAAGTCTTAACAATTATTATTTTTTATTAGATACATGCACATATCTTCACAGTTCTTATTTGGATTTTTAGAGGTCACTTCAGATGTTTGTTGCAAATAGTTCTCTTTTTATTTGGCTTCCAGCCAAGAAAATTAGTAAACTAACTCAAAGAGACTTGGTTCATCATTTTTAGAAAGATGACATTTTGAAGATAAAATTAGAAAAGCTGTTATATGAAACTTTATTATTAGAGCTAATTTAATGTTGGTGGCAAGGTGAGATAAAGCTACAAATTATAAATTGTGAAACCTGGACTCTACTCCTGGCTTTGCTACTAAATTAAATTTAAAACACAGACAAGTCATTTCCCTCTGTGCTTCAATTTCCCCATCTGGAAATGAGGTTGTACTACATGGTTTAGCATTAAGAACATAAAATGTGAAATCAGACAGCCTGGATTTAATCCAAGCTTCTTTTGCTAACAAGACTTACCTCAATTTCCCAACCTGCAATATGTACCTATAAATATATACACACATATATGTCACATGTATATACATATATGTTGTATATATGTATATGCCATGTCTACTTCATAGAACTTAAGTAATAATTGAGATAACACATATAAAACATTTGAGATGCTGACTGCTACATGTATAAATGCCCACTAAATACCAGCAATTATATTAGAGGGTCCCTCCTACAAATTAAAGCCTATGGTTTATTATCTAAGCTGCTGTGGCTGAAGTGCAATTTACTAGTAGTTATTTGTTTACAGTGGATATTTGTTCACTATTTGATTTATTCAATAAAATGTCATTGAGTACCTCCTATGTTTCGGCAACCATGTTATATAGTAAGGATGTAATGGTTGACAAAATAGAACTTTGTCTCTCCTCATAAAACAATAATACAAGCACTTTGGCTAGTAATGTATAATTTAAAAGTAAAATAAGAACCCTAAAGTAAAAGAACATACTTCTGTAGAAAGCATGAAGAAACTTGACCAGGGGCTGAAGAGATGGTCCAGCAGTTATGAGCACTTACCACCCTTCTAGAGGACCTGAGTTCAATTCATTGCCACCATGTCAGGCAGTTCATAACTGATTGTATCTTCAGTTCCAGAGAATATAATGTCCTCTTTCTGTACCTCTTTAGCACTTACGCGTGTGGCATATGCAAAAAGACATTCACACACACAAACATTTTTAAAATTAAAAAATAAAATAAGAAACTTGGCCTGATACTGGAACTAGACTGTAATAATCAATAGGATTTACTCAAATGAAGAAAATTGAGGAAGAGTTGCCTTTTGGTAGAAGAGAGCATTTGAAACTACAGAAATCTGACATGCAGAAGACAAAATGACTTTGACAATGTACTGATAAGGTTTTTGCACCCCGATAGTCCTCTCAGCCAACACAGCAATCCAAATCAAACCAAATCAGACTGAATTAGAAAAAGTCCCGGTTTAATGGATAAACATTCCCAGATGATTCTCCAGGCCCCCCAGAGAGGAGACAGAGATGAGAGACCAAAAAACCATGTGTCTGTTTTCTGGGATGCAGCTTAAATACCCTGTGGGAGTGGTCTTGAGCCTCTCTGGGGGAGGAGCCGTGTTTGGTGGGCTTTGAAGGGCGGGTTTAGGGAAAGAGATGGGGGAAGGGAGTTGAAGTGGACCTTCCACCAGAACATTCCAGACTCTTTAGGTATAGGGGCGCTGGTTCAAGTTCTTGCAGGCATGGGATGACTTGGGGGACAGGAGAGTCAGGAGTTAGTGGGCTCACATTCAACAGGAGGTGTAAGTGGAGGAGCATCTGGTTAATTGTCATCCTGGAGACCTCAGGCATCTGTTTCTTGAGGAAGCAAAGAAGGCAAGTTTCTAGGGAAAAATAAAATTAACATCTGCCCTAGTTGTACTGTAAAGATGAATGTACAGAGCAGAAGAGCAAATAGGCCCTTCATTGGGACATCTTGGAAAACTGGAGGGTGGAGGGTCTCAGCTGCTAGACAGACTGTGTATCCTGAATAGATGCTGGCTTGAGCCTGGAGAGCTGGTACTAGCATGGATGTCCCAGGAGCTTGGCAGCCGAGGGGCTGGTGAGGATCACAGTTTAAGGTCCTGTCCATTAGGGCTCAAGATACTTAAGAGCTAGCTGTTTGAGGAGCACTATGTCCCCTGGGGAGAGTGGGCCAGGCTCAGGGGCAGTTGGGTCCTTTGGTGTGGGGGCAAGGAGATAGCTGTCAGTTCGTGAACAGAGAAAAGACCTCAGAAGGGAGAGGTAGGGGAGGTACCCAGCCAGTGGGGGAGTTTGGGTCAGGAGGTGGTGATTGAGGAGGAAGGGCCTTCTGTAAAGGAGCTCAAAGGGGCTCAGGCCTATAGGAGAGCATGGGGTGTCCTGGAGGCAGGTAAGGGCAATGGGGAGAAGGGAGGGCCAGGATAACCTCAGTCCAATGGAGAGCTTGGTGAGCTGTTGTTTGATGAGTCCATTGGCCTTCTCAACCTTTCCCAAGGATTGTGGGATACATAGAGATAGAGAGAGAGAGAATTTGGAGCTTCCAGGAGATGTTGAGAGCTTCCAATAGGTGCTCCATGACATTGTGAATCCTTGCCAGGTTGGTGTACTCAAAGCTGGTGCAGGGTCTGACGTATCTAGAGGGACCCCTGTGAATGGACCTGTGAAATACTCAGAAGAGTGTATGGTGGCCAAGGTGAGTGTGGCCCCAAAATGGCTGAGAATATCATGACCAAGCAGAGGTTCAGGGCAAGCAGGTATAACTAGAAAAAAAATGTGAGAAGAGTCACCCTGCAAGAATGCAGGGAAGTGGCAGGGTCTTAAATGGGAAGGAAGGGGTCCCATCAACCCCCATGACAGAAATTGGTGAGAGAACTGTAAGACCTCAGTGAGATGTCCAAACGAAATAGTTAGCTCCCATGTCCAAAAGAAAGTCAATGGACTTACCCGCTACCTGCAGCAGCACCCTAGGCTTTGAGAGGGCAATGGCAGTCACTAAGTCTAGGCCGTGTCAGTCCTCCACCAGGCTTAGGAGTTCAAAGACTGGAAGAGTCTCAGTTGCCAATGTTGGTGAGGGTGGACCTCCATGGCGTGGCATAGAGGACGAGCCTACATGGGGGCATTCCGATTTCCAGTGCCCAGGCTGTTGGCAAACAGGGCATGGCCTCCTGGGTGACTGTTGGCCGAATTTGAAGCAGATTTCTGGTTGAGTTGACTAGGGCTGAGCTCCGGCAGGATGGAGCCTTGTGGCCGACTTCCCTTGGCCCCCTTGTGGGGGCCCTGGTGACCTCAGGACAGTTGCTAAGGCTTGGGCTTGGAGCATCGTCTTCTGTTGTAGCCTTGTCTGTCAGGTTGACTTGGCCATCTCTTCTTGAGCATTAAAAACTTTAAAAGCCATTTTTACCAATTTCCATAGGGGAGTTTGGTGACCCACCTCAACTTTTTAAAATTTTCTCTAATATCTGGCACTGACTGAGAAATGAAATGGGTGACCAGGACCATGGCTCCCACTGGGTCAAGACAAGTATATTGAACCATGGTCTCTTGTAACCTGTTTAGAAAAATAGCCAGGTTTTCATCAGCTAGCTGTGTAATCTTTTGACGCATATTAAAATTAACAACTTTGTCCAAGACCATTTCTATACCTTGGAGAAGGCAACAAACCATGGAGACTCAAACAATCCCATCGGCTCCAGCTACCTCTCAGAGAGGGCAGAGGAGGGCAGGAGTCTGGTGAGACCAAGTATGAGAAGAAACCAGGGAAGATTTGGGGGCACTAGGCCAGTGTGTAGAAGAGGACCAGGATGTAGGTTGAGGCATTGGGGAATGGGGGAGCTGGGGAGGGAGGATAAAAAGGTGGGTAAGGAGGAGGAAGAAGGGGGAAGGGTGGAAAGAGGGAGGAATGTGAGGAATGTTGGCCACTGAAGAGAACATGTGGCCCAAGAGGAGGGGGTTGGGTAGGTAGAGTTTGGGGGAAGTGAGGGAGGGACCAGTGTCTCTGGAGCCATGGTCAGGACAGAATTTTCAGGGTCCCAATTCCCAGACAGGCAGGAAATTTGGAGGCACCATTACCCTAGTCAACAAGACCAATGCTGTGGGACACTGGCCGCTATAGGAAGGGCGGGAACACAGAACCCACAAACCATGGACATAGGGCAGTTCTGTCCAATTATCTCCAAGCTGACAAAAATTTTCAAGATTGTGGAAGATGGAAAATTCTAAGGTTTTCTTGGGAGGCCACCTTGATTGGTTATTGAGAAGAAACTGTGGCCAGGCCTTAATGCTCAGAGAAATCAAGTGTTCAGGACAGATGGTATCAGATAACCCCAATTTGAATAGATTTTGTAAAGACAATGCAGGGGCCTTTGGGGATCAGGCTTTGAATTGTAAGTGCTCATTTCTCAAGTCTATGCAGGGGACCCGAAGCCTCGTGCAATGTGTCCACTGTAGTAGGCCCTGGGTCAAAAATGGTGTGGGAAATTCCCTTCAATAGAATGTCTTCTGGAGAAGGGGTCCCATGGAACAATGGCAGCCCTTTACTCTGGAACAGGTTAGGGGCCTGGCACAGTCATATATTTGGCAGGACACCCCAAAAATCAAAAGAGGCCCTGGGCCTCTTAGGCAATGGCTTGGAAAGGACAACTTACCTAGTCGAAAGCTGATCTTAGTCTGGCAGAGAGCAAGTGTCAGGGAGAAGGGTGTTTTCCCACCATGTGGTCCCAGGCTGGTGGGGGAAAAAAATCAACCCCCCTTTGGTGGAACCTCCAGATGAAAGTCTTTTTGCATCCCATTAAGCCTCCATGCTGATGCAGCAATCCAAGTCAGACCAAATCAGATCAAATTAGAAAAGCCCCGGTTTAATGGGTAAAATGTTCCCGGGTGATTCTCCAGCACAGCAGAGAGGAGACTGGAATGAGAGACTGAAAAACCACATGCCTGTTTTCTGGGATGCAGTTTAAATACCCTATGGGAGTGGTCTTGAGCATCTCTCGGGGAGGATCTGTGTTTGGCGGGCTTTGAATGGGCAGGTTTGGGGAAAGAGATGAGTGGGGAGTTGAGGTGGACCTTCCACCAGAACATTCCAGACTCTTTAGGTATATGGATGTCAGAGTGCCAGGGCTTGAGGTGGAGCTCCCACCCAAACATGTACAACTTTTTAAATAGTTCAAATAAGAATTGATTAAATGTAAACAAGCCCAATGAATTTCAACATAGCCAGGAATGTAAAAGATACATTTACATTCTTTGTGCCACATTTTATTTAGATACAAAATAGAAATATTCTCTGTCTTTTCTCAGAATTATACTAGTGTTGAATTATGCAAGTATGGTCCTCTCATAAAGTCCAGACAGATGTTAGTCATCTGTGGTTTTGAATTAAGCTCAATTGGTCTAATTTCTACCCTCCTGGCTCAGGCATTTTATAACCATAAAACATATAACCACTTTAATGCACAGTAACATATCACTTTAACTTAACATGCCACTACCCTAAAGCTTAAAATATTGAAAACATGAATCTGTTTCTTCTTCTGATTCCCTCAGTGCTACATAGGCAGCTAACTCATCATCTTCCATTTTATAAAATGCCCTCGGGAAAGTATTAGGGATTGAACTTGAATTTTCATGTTCTTAGTAAACAAATGTTTTCCTTTCTTGCTATTTTAAGCTTAAAATTAAAAGAGCAAAACATTGTCATTTCTTAAACATGTTAAACAATGTGTAAGCTTCCTATTGTTTATCCTTACTTTTATTATTGTTGGATTCATATAATAAATACCTGAGAGAATATAAATAGAAAAATGGGAGGATAGGGCTAGTGAGATGGCTCAGCTGTAAAGGGATGTGCTGTCAAGCTTGACAACCTGAGTTGTCAACCTGGGTCCCAACATAATAAAAGAGAATCAACTCCTTCTGACCTCCACACATATGCTGTAGCAGGTGTGTGTCCACACTCCCACATGCACATCATATGCATGCATGCAATAATAAATAAAATAATTTTAAAACAATTTTAATCAACTTTATTACTTAAAACTTGTAAATAAGAACATTAACACAAAAGAAACCAGATTCAAAGTTTATGCATCTCAGTGCTTTATATAGTTACATAAGGCATTCTGAAACTGTAGAAATAAGAGAGGAAAAATATTTCCCAACAAATGAGAAAATTTTTAACCAAAATTAGATAAAGTATAAAGATAAAGTAAGTGTATAGTATCAGGAGAATGTAAAAGATTTTAAAAAAAAAGAACAATTAGATGAAGTCAGAATAATACTAAAAATATAGTAGGAAAAAGAAAGTTGAAACACAAGAAAAGGAAATAGAAAAAGAAAAAAGATTGCCCACTAATAAAAAAGATATATAAATAAGGCTGGATTACACATATGAAGGAAATAAAAAATAATGCCATTAGTTTTTTAGTAAGATAAAGTAAAAATACTACTAAAAACATTGTGAAAAGAAAATATTTGAAGCCAAAGGAAAGGGGGAAATTTGAGTACTAAGCATCTCTCTAGTTCTTTGAAATGCAGAGAGAGAGAGAGAGAAGAGAATGGCAATTTCTAAATTTTCTCCTAAATGAATTGGGAATGGAGGAAGCAATTACAGCTCTGACTTATCTTCAGACTTTGAAAACCCATTAACTATTGATCACTCTGCTAGAGGGATGCAGCTATGAGCGTCAAGGCGTCTGGAGCTTCAGAGCTCCGATTCTACAACACACTGAAACTAACAGTGCTGGTACACCAGAGGATCTCAAGTTTAAGAGTGTCAGACTCCAGAGTTAGTCTCAATGAGGTCTTTTCCAGGCACTGAGGATGAAGCTGCTGTTTCCTATATAATTTACAACCTGGACCAAGCCTCCTGCCACATGAACTTTTTGGGTTATCCCAATCTACACAAGTGGCTCCCACAGTAATCTCTCATCCTGGAATGGTGACAGGTTCAATTCAAGCTCATTGACTTGTGATTGTTCCCTGTTCTCAGTCTCTCAGGAAGAAACTCAGCTTTTTAAAAAATGTGATTCCCTCTTTAGGTCAGGGGAGCTCTTCCCCATGGGTGATCTATCTTATTGAAGAAGTCACTGACTCAGCAAAAGCCACAACTAAAGTTGAAGCTTGTAAGAGTAGGACAACCAGTCTCTCTTCACCAGCCATAGAACTGGGGCTGCATTAGACTACGCTCCTTTTTTATGTGACATCCTTCTGTTCCTCTAGTTTTCAGCTGTCTGATTGTGTCTTTTTTGAATTTCTGAATTCTTCCTCTGTTTGTTTGGAATAGAGTCTATTTTTTCTTATTCTGACACTTATTCACTAGGACACATAGAGGCAACTTGTAGTCTGCCATTTTCTTTTGTGCTATTTCTTGAAGCACAAAATATTTTTGTTGTTGAGCATTTTAATTAAGTTTTATTGTTTGAGAAGTTCATACATGTATATAATATGTTCTAATCAAATTCTTCCCCTCTAAATTGTTTTGAACTCCTAGTATTTTTCCATCCCAGCTTTGTGTGCTTATTTTTTTAAAAAATGCAAAACAAAACACCAAGACTTATTGCTATTAGTATATGCACGGTTGTGGGATCATCTACTGAAGTGTGGATGGCCTCTTGGGGTCTCATTTCTTCAAGAAAACTGAATGCCTTGCAGACACTATGAATTGCCATTATATCCTCAATTTGAGGTGGGACTTGGTGACCCTCTCCCCATCCATGATGGGATTTTGTCTGGCTTAATCTTTTGCAGGTCTGGTGCATGCTGTTACAGCCACTAGGAGTTCATATGTGCAGCTGACCTGTTATGTCCAGAAGACAGGGGTTTTTTTTGTTTTTTTCTTTTTGGTTTTTTTTTCTTCATTATAATGTGTTTTAAATTTTATACATCAGCCATGGGTTCCCCTGTCCTCCCCCCTCCCACCCCCAGTCCCAACCTCCCCCCAGCACCTCCCATCCATTCCCATGTCCTCCAGGATCAAGGCACCCCAGGGGATTCATTTAAACCTGGTGGATTCAGTACAGGCAGGTCCTGTCTCCTCCTTCCAGACTGAGGAAAGTGTCACCGTGGAAGCCCAAGGTTCCAAATAGACAGCTCATGCACTAAGGACAGATCCTGGTCCCACAGACTGGGTGCCTCCCAAGCAGATCAAGCTATTCAATTGTCTCACTTATCCAGAGGGCCTGATCCAGCTGGGGGCTCCACAGCCTTTGGTTCATAATTCATGTGCTTCCATTCGTTTGGCTATTGGTCCCTGTGCTTTTTGCAATCTTGGATTCAACAATTCACGCTCTTGCAGACCTTCCTCTTTCTCGACAGTTGGACACCTGGAGCTCCACCTGGGGACTGGCTGAGGATCTCTGCATACACTTCCATCAGTTATTGGACGAGAGTTCCAGCAGGACACTTAGGGTGTTTAGCCATCTGATCACCGGGCTAAGTCAGATCAGGCTTTCTCTCGACAATTGCCAGCAGTCTACAGAGGATGTATCATTGTGGATTTTTGGGGACCTCTCCATCACTCTGCCTATTCCTGTTCTCATGTGGTCTTCATTTATCATGGTCTGTTATTCCTCGTTCTCCCTTTCTGTTCTTGATCCAGCTGGGATCTCCTGCTCCCCAAGCTTTCTTTCCCTCATTACTTGCCCTTCATTACTCCCACTGTCATCCAGGTTGTTCATGTAGATCTCATCCATTTCTCTGTCATTGGATGATCCTTGGGTCTTTCCTAGGGTCCCGTTTTCTAGGTAGCCTCCCTGGAGTTGTGTAGCAATCTAGTCATCTTTGTTTTACATCTAGTATCCTCCTATGAGTGAGTACATACCATGTTTGTCCTTCTGAGTCTGGGTTACCTCACTCAGGATGATTTTTTCTAGATCCATCCATTTGCCTGCAAACCTCATGATGTCATTGTTTTTCTCTGCTGAGTAGTACTCCATTGTGTATATGTACCATATTTTCTTTATCCATTCTTCAGTTGAAGGGCATCTAGGTTGTTTCCAGGTTCTGGCTATTAGAAACAAAGATGATACAAACATAGCTGAGCAAATGCCCTTGTGGTATGATTGAGCATTCCTTGGGTATATGCCCAAGAGTGCTACAGCTGGGTCTTGGGGGAGATGGATTCCCAATTTTCTAAGGAAGCGCCATATTGATTTCCAAAGTGGCTGTACAAGCTTGCATTCCCACCAGCAGTGGAGGAGAGTTCCCCTTGCTCCACATCCTCTCCAGCTTAAACTGTCTTCTGTGCTTTTGATCTTAGCCATTCTGACAGGTGTAAGGTGGTATCTCAGAGTCGTTTTGATTTGCATTTCCAGGATAATTAGGGATGTTGAGCAATTCCTTAAATGTCTTTCAGCCATTTGAGCTTCTTCTGTTGAGAATTCTCTGTTTAGTTCTATAGCCCATTTCTTAATTGGACTGTTGGGCATTTTGATGTCTAATTTCTTGAGTTCTTTATATATTCTGGATATCAGCCCTCCATCAGATGTGGGGTTGGTGAAGACCTTTTCCCATTCTGTAGGCTGTTGCTTTGTCTTGTTGACCATGTCCTTTACTCTACAACAGCTTCTCAGTTTCAGCAGGTCCCATTGATTGATTGTTTCTCTCAGTGTCTGTGCTACTGGTGTTATATTTAGAAAGTGATCTCCTGTGCCAGTGCATTCAAGAGTACTTCCTACTTTCTCTACTATCAGGTTCAGAGTAGCTGGATTTATGTTGAGGTCTTTGATCCACTTGGACTTAAGTTTTGTGCACGGTGACAGATATGGATCTATTTGCAGCCTTCTACACATTGACATCCAGTTATGCCAGCACTATTTGTTGAAGATGCTTTCTTTTTTCCATTGTACAGTTTTGGCTTCTTTGTCAAAAATTATATGTTCATAGGTGTGTGGGTTAATGTCAGGGTCTTCAATTCGATTCCCTTGGTCCACATGTCAGTTTTTATGCCAGTACCAAGCTGTTTTTATTACAGTAGCTCTATAGTAGAGCTTGAGGTCGGGGATTGTGATGCCTCCAGAGGTTGTTTTATTGTATAGGATTCTTTTGGCTATCCTGGGTTTTTGTTTTTCCATATGAAGTTGAGTATTATTCTTTCCGGATCTGTGAAGAATTGTGTTGGTAATTTGATGGGGATTGCATTGAATCTGTAGATTGCTTTTGGTAAGATCGCCATTTTTACTATGTTAATCCTGCCTATCCATGAGCATGGGAGATCTTTCCATTTTCTGACATCTTCTTCAATTTCTTTTTTCAAGGACTTAAAGTTCTTGTCATATAGGTCCTTCACATGCTTAGAGTAACCCCAAGGTATTTTATATCATTTGTGGCTATTGTAAAGGGTGATGTATCTCTGATTTCCTTCTCAGCCTGTTTGTCTACTGTATATAGGAGGGCTACTGATTTTTTTGAGTTGATCTTGTGTCCTGCAATGTTGCTGAAGGTTTTTATTAGCTGTATCAGTTCTTCAGTTGAATTTTTGGGGTCACTCATGTATACTAACATGTCATCTGCAAATAGGGAGAGCTTGACTTCTTCCTTTCCAATTTGTATCCCCTTAATCTCTTTATGTTGTCTTATAGCTCTGGCTAGAACTTAAAGTACTATATTGAATAAGTAGGGGGAGAGGGGACAGCCTTGCCTTGTTCCTGATTTTAGTGGTATTGCTTTGAGTTTCTCTCCATTTAATTTGATGTTGGCTGTTGGCTTGCTGTAGATTGCCTTTATTATGTTTAGGTATGTTCCCTGTATTCCTGATCTCTCCAAGACCTTTATCATGAAGGGATGTTGGATTTTGTCAAATGCCTTTTCTGCATCTAGTGAGATGATCATGTGGTTTTTTTCTTTGAGTTTGTTTATATGGTGTATTACATTGATGGACTTTCATATGTTGAACCACCCTTGCATCCCTGGGATGAAGCCTACTTGATCATGGTGGATAATTGTTTTGATGTGTTCTTGGAGTCTGTTTCCCAGAATTTTATTGAGTATTTTTGCATCAATGTTCATGAGGGAGATCGTTCTGTAGTTCTCTTTCTTTGTTGCATCTGTGTTTGCTTTAGGAATCAGGGTAATTGTAGCCTCATAGAAGGAGTTTGGTAATATACCTTCTGCTTCTATTGTGTGGAACAATTTAAAGAGTATTGGTATTAAGTCTTCTTTGAAGATCTGGTAGAATTCTGCAGTGAAACCATCAGGTCCAGGGCTTTTTTTGGTTGGGAGACTTTTAATGACTGATTCTATTTCCTTAGGGGTTATTGGACTATTTAAATGGTTTATCTGGTCTTGATTTAACTTAGGTATGTGGTACCTATCCAGAAAATTATCCATTTCTTTTAGATTTTCCAGTTTTGTGGATTAGAGGTTTTTGAAGTATGACCTGATGATTCTCTGGATTTCCTCACTGTCTGGTGTTATGTCCCCCTTTTTATTTCTGATTTTGTTAATTTGGATGCTCTCTCTCTCTGTCTTTTGGTTAGTTTGGATAAGAGCTTGTCTATCTTGTTGATCATCTCAAAGAACCAACTCTTTGTTTCATTAATCCTTTGTATTGTTCTCTTTATTTCTATTTTATTGATTTCAGCCCACAAATTGATAATTTCCTGGCATCTGTTCCTCCTGGGAGACTTTGCTTCTTCCTGTTCAAGGGCTTTCAGGTGTGCTGTCAAGTCACTGGTGTGAGATTTCTCCAGCTTCTTTATGTGGGCATTCAGTGCTATGAATTTCCCTCTTAGCACTGCTTTCATAGTATCCCATAAGTTTGGGTATGTGGTGTATTCATTTTCATTGATCTCTAGGAAGTCTTTAATTTCTTTCTTTATTTCTTCCTTAACCCATTGGTGATTCAGTTGAGCATTATTCAGTTTCCATGAGATTGTAGGATTTCTGTAGTTTTTTCTGTTGTTGAAATCTAACTTTAAACCATGGTGGTCTGATAGAACACAGGAGGTTATTCCAATTGTTTTGTATCTGTTGAAATTTGCTTTGTGGCCAAGTATGTGGTCGATTTTAGAGAAGGTTCCATGGGGTGCTGAGAAGAAGGTATATTCGTTTTTGTTTGGGTGGAATGTTCTGTAGATATCGATTAAGTACATTTGAGCCATAACATCAGTTAAGTCCATTATGTCTCTGTTAAGTTTCAATTTGGCTGATCTGTCCAGAGGTGAAAGTGGGGTGTTGAAGTCTCCCACTATTAATGTGTGGTGTTTTATATGTGATTTAAGCTTTAGTAATGTTTCTTTTACATATGTGGGTGCCCTTGTGTTTGGGGCATAAATGTTCAGAATTGAGACTTCATCTTGGTGAATCTTCCCTGCGATGAGTATGTAATGTCCTTCATCATCTCTTTTGATTGATTTTAGTTTGAAGTCTATTTTGCTGGATATTAGGATGGCTACACCAGCTTGCTTCTTAAGACCATTTGATTGGAAAGTCTTTTCCTAGCCTTTTATTCTTAGGAGGTGTCTGTCTTTGAATTTGAGGTGTGTTTCTTGTATGCAGATGGGTCCTGTTTTCGTATCCGTTCTGTTAGTCTGTGTCTTTTTATAGGTGAATTAAGTCCATTGATATTAAGGGATATTAACGACCAGTGATTGTTCGTTCATGTTGTTATTTTTATTTTTTGGTTTTAGTGTGTGTGTATTTCTCTTCTTTGGGGTTTACTGCTGTGGTGTTATCTATTGCCTGTGTTTTCATGGGTGTATCTGCCTTCCTTAGGTTGGAATTTTCCTTCTAGTGCTTTCTGTAGGGCTGGGTTTGAGGATAAGTATTGTTTAAGTCTGGTTTTGTCTTGGAAGGTCTTGTTCACTCCATCTATGATGATTGAAAGTTTTGCTGGGTATATTAGTCTAGGCTTGCATCCATGGTCTCTTAGTGTCTGCATTATATCTGTCCATGTCCTTCTGGCTTTCAAAGTCTTCATCGAGAAATCCCGTGTTATTATGATGGGTTTGCCTTTATGAGTCACTTGGCCTTTTTCCTTTGCTGCCCTTAATATTCTTTCTTTAGTCTGTACATTTAGTTGTTTAATTATTATGTGGCAAGGGGACTTTTTTGGGGGGTCTAGTCTGTTTGGTGTTCTATAGGCTTCTTGTATCTTCATAGGCATTTCCTTCTTTAAGTTGGGAAAGTTTTCTTCTGTGATCTTGTTAAATATATTTTCTGTGCCTTTGAGTTGGTATTCTTCTCCTTCCTCTATCCCTATTATTTGTAGGTTTGGTCTTTTCATGGTGTCCCAAATTTCTTGGACATTTTGGGTCATGACTTTGTTGGTTTTAGTGTTTTCTTTGACTGATGAATCTATTTCTTGTACCGTATCTTCAACACCAGAGATCCTCTCTTCCATCTCTTGCATTCTGTTGGTTATACTTACCTCTGAAGTTCCTGTTTGTTTACTCAGATTTTCTATTTCCAACATTCCTTCTGCTAGTGTCTTCTTCATTTTTTCTATTTCCCTCTTCAGGTCTTGGATTGTCTCCCTTGATTTTTCATGATTTTAATTCAAGGATTTATTGTTTTCTTCTGCTTTAGTTGTCCTTTCCTCTAGTTTTTTGTAACGTTCTTCCCATTTTTTGTTTGTCTGTTCCTCTACTTTATTTTTGATTTCTTCTATATAAGGCTCTAGCCTCCTAATGATGTTACTTATGAGGTTGTTTTCTTCTTCTTCCATTCCATGATGTCCAGGTCTAGCTGTTGGAGAAGGGCTAGGTTCTGGTGATGCTGTACTGCTCTTTATTTTGTTGTATGTACTTCTGCCTTGACGTCTGCCCATCTCCTCTTGTGTTCGTTCTTGGTCTTATCAGTGTACTTGGTCCAGAGAGAGTTGACAGATTTAGGGAGCCTCTCTCTGGTCCAGATGGAAGCTCTGGGCCAGATGGGAGCGCTGGTCCAGATGAGAGTGCTAGCCGGATAGGAGCTGGGGGGCTGGACTCTGAGTCTCGGGAAGTCCCTGGGGTCTCCTTATTTTGTCCAGAAGGGAGCTCCTCTTGTCCAGATGGGAGTTCCTCTGGTCTCTGGTCCAGATGGGAGTTCCAGAGCAGAATGGCAGCTTGGGGCTGGTCTCTGATTCTCAGGAAGTGGCTGGGGTCTCAAGCAGATAGGTGTGGGGGCAGGGTGTGGAGACTGCAGTGTCTGCCTGCAGTCTTGGAAAAGGAGAGCCTTCCTGCAGGGCCCACTGATTGGCAGAAAACTGGGGTCAAGTTGGTCAGGTCCTCCCAGAGAGGCCTGTGTCCAGTGGTGGGACCCAGGGGCAGTTGCCTCTCTGGCTATAACCCCAAGCACTCACCTCTGGTACAGATGGGAGTTCCGGGGCGGATGGGAGCTGGGGGTTGGTCTCTGAGTCTCAGGAAGTGGCTGGGGTCTGGGGCAAATAGGTGTGGGGGCAGGGTGTGGAGACTGCAGTGTCTGCCTGCAGTCTTGGAAAAGGGGAGCCTTCCCGCAGGGCCCGTGGATTGGCAGGAAACTGGGGCCAAGTTGGTCAGGTCCTCCCGGGGTGGCCTGTGTCCAGCGGTGGGACCCAGGCGCAGTTGCCTCTCTCCAGAAAACAGTTTTATAGTAGACATCCAGGCTCTTAAAATCTTTCTTTCCCTCCTCCCTAATGATCCCTGAGCCCTGGGAAGAAAAGGTATGATACAGACATGATTTAGTGCTAAAAATTCTACACTCGCTTATTCTTCCTGTTGACCAGTTGTGAGTCTCTGTGTTAATCACCATCTATTGCAAAAATAAGCTTCTCTGATGAAGGTTGAGAGATATATTAATCTACAACTATAAAAATAAATATTAGTGGTGGCTTCATACTATGTCTGTTTAGCAGAATAATAGTAGTAGGGTTTCCCGTAGGGCCTATGACTCATCTATCCATTAATGGTGACAGACATAAGTTCCATATTGTGCAGTGGGCCTCAGATCTAATCAAGTAATTTGCTATTACCATAATATCTGTGCTGCTGTTGCACCAGTGTGGATATCTTGTCAGGTCACTCTCTGTTGTAGCTGGCTGGATTCACAGCTGGGCAAGACTGTTATTTTACTTCCCTGATAGCATGCATAGAGCCTTCCAGTACTACAAAAGCTGTTTATTAGGGATGAAGTTTCCAAGTTGATGCCATCTTGATCTGTGTGTCTGTGATATGCAGTGTCACACTATTATAAGGTAGCTGTATTTAAACTCTTTAAATATATCTAAATATATTAGTACTTTAACTATATTAATTATATTCAAGTTTAATTATATTAAACAAATAAATTCTATTTCTTTACATTTATACTTAAATTTAAATGTATTAAATTCATTTACTTATTTATTTTAGAAAGCATCTATAGCAGTGGACTTCCATATGGACTTTTCAAATGCCTTTAGTATTAGTTACCACTCCCCATACTCTCTCCTTGTCTTGGCTAGTTTTTTGTCAACTTGACATAGGCTACATTTATTTGGAAAAAGATGACCTCAACTGAGAAAGTGCCTCAGTCAGATTGGCCTGTAGATGACTTTGTGTGGCATTGTCTTGATTAATGGTTGATGTGGGATGATGGCCCAGCTCATTGCGGGCAATGCCACCCTTGGGCAGGTAGTCTTGATTAGACTGAGTAGGTCTTAGAGATTGAGCTAGTAAGCATTGTTACTCCATAGTCTCGAAGATTCTGCCTCCAGCTTCCCATCTTGAGTTCCTTCTTTGTCTTTCCTCAATGGACTGTGAGTTGGGATATGTAAGACAAATAAACCTTCTCTTCCAAAAATTGATTTTGCTCATGCTCTTTATCACAGCAATAGAAACTTAGCTAGGACACTCCTCTACCCTTTCCTCCCATCCCCCCCCACTTCATCCTTCCTGCTCCATATTTCCCCGTTCATCCATCTTCCACAATGAATCCTAAGACTTAGTTTTAGGGTTGTGTTGTAGATGTACCAATTTTTCTTGTCCTCTGAATTTTGACCAGTTTGTGGATTTCTATGATAGTATCTTCATCTTCTGCAAAAAAAGGGGGGACTTCTTTGATGAGGGGAAAGAGCTACATTTATCTATAGGCATAAGGAAAAATATTTAGGTTGTAGTAAGAAATTGTACTGGTTTAGGAATGTGGCAGTAGTAGATTCTCCTCTAGAGTCCATGACCTCTCCAGCCATGGATGATTGGATATTTTTTACACTATCAGGCAGTACAGTACAGTAAATTCCCTACTATTGACTGTGCCTTAAGTGCAATTAGACAGATGTTGACTACTCCCAAGTTATAAGTGCTGCTACTGCACCCTTCAGTGCATCTTGCCATGTTGGTCATTGTCATAATTCATAGGCTTTACAACTAGATCAGGACTACTGATTACTTTTCTCCTTTGGCAGCTTGCACAGATATCATCTTCAGATACTACAAAAGTTAGTCCTCGGAGAAGAGTTTTCGAGGTCAGTTTCAGCTCAATTCCTCTAAGTCCTGTGTCCAAAGTGTCTGGTATCTTCAGCAATAGGGTCTTATACTCATGTTCTGGGAGGCAACCAAGGTAAAACAATGCCAATAGCCTATATCATTTGAGGAGTCTCTTGAATCCCTGACCAATAACTTGAAAAGAGATTTTCATTAGCTAGTCTGTAGTTCCTGAGGAGCAGGGAGCATTATCACTCCAAGTGGCATTACTTAATTCAACACACATATATAGTACCACTCCTTTTGGGGGCCATTTTCTTTCAAACCACCACACCAACCAACCCTATTCAGACCATCAGACAATTTATACTCCAAGGGTTAAGTAAGAGTCACATAAGTAAAGTGTCCAATCACAAGGATAAGCCACACATAGTGGGTAAGCCACACATGACAAAAACATGTTTTTCCATAAGAGGCATATAAACAAATAACAATATCCAGTTGTAATGAATAATCTGAAATAAATTTATTCCTGTCCATTATACCTAGGAAGAGTATGAAAACATAATTCAAGAATAATTCTGTGTTTTTAAAAAACTGAGGACACAAAACTCTTATCTTTTCTTGGAATTTTCTCACAAGCAGTCAAAATTCCCTTTGCACGACTCCATTCTTGGACCATGTTCTGACACTAAGGGACCCAGGGAAGTTTACTAGAGCTCAAGACTTATTATTAATGAATAACAGAGATGGGCTAGATGAAGCCATCTGTGGATCTTGACACTGTTTATAATTTCTGAAATTTCATTATTTTCTATGAAAACCATATATTATAATTATGGTTTCTACAGTAATATCCTGGTATCGGGCGGTACAATGAAAAATGTATTCCATTTTAGAATCATAACTTGAGCCTTTAATTGCCTGCCTTATCTAACCATTTTTGAATTGTTTACTGTGTTTTAATGACTCTATCAAAGTTAAAGTATTTCAAACCATGCAGTTCCATCTGAAAAGGGTAAGATGGTGTTTATGCTTTAGGTATATTTGTGCTGGTGTGAAATTATTTATTACCTCTGTTTCCATGGGTATAGATAACCTCCTTGTCTTGAAGTTTTCCTTTTAGTACCTTCTGTAGGGATAGATTTGTAGATTGATATTATTTAAGTTTAACTTTGTCACAAAATATTCTGTTTTCTCCATCTATGGTGATTGAAAGTTTTGCTGGGTATAGTAGTCTGAGCTGGCATCTGTGGTCTCTAAGAGTCTCCAAGATATCTATCCAGTCCCTTTTGGCTTTTAGAGTTTCCATTGAGAAGTTGTGCGTAATTCTTTTAGGTCTCCCTTTATATTTTACTTGCAGCTTTTGATTTTTTTTATTCTTTCTTTGTTCTGTATTTTTAGTATTCTGATTATTATGTGGCTGGGGATCTTTCTTTTCTTGTCCAATCTATTTGATATTCTGTAAGCTTTTTGTACCTTTATAGGCATGTCCTTCTTTAAGTTAGGAAAATTTTCTTTCATGATTTTGTTAAAAATATTTTCTGGGCCTTTGAGCTGGGAATTTTCTCCTTCTTCTATTCCTATTATTCTTAGGCTTGGGCTTTTCATAGTGTCCCAGATTTCCTGGATATTTTGTGTCAGGTATGTTCCATAGATGCATAATATGTGCAGTATAAATGCTCTCTTGACCCTATGAAAGTTGAGAGTTATGGTTTATGTATTCTGAACTTATTAGATAACATTGGCCTGAGGTGATGTGAACTAAGTTTTTGTAAGGGTGTTTGCCTGCTTTAATAGATCATTTGTTTTCTAATTCTTTTCTAAAGATCAGTTTTCTCTTTTTCCTTTTTTTTTAAGACACTAAGAGTTTTAGTGCTTCTATGTTGAACAGGTTTTTTTTAATTCAAAACCTTTGGGGGCTTATAACATACTTGTTAAATTTTAGTGGGCCGCATCTTCCTCGTTGACATCAAAGCTTCTAAAAATAAATGCTGTCAACAGCAAGAATGGTAGTGTTTACAATGCTCACGTCAAGACAAGTATTTGGGGTAGTGGTTAGAATCATAGCCTGTAAGTACTTTGATTATGGAAATGTATGCTTGATTAAAACCAGATGTGGCTAGCGGAACCACTTTTGTAGTTTGAGATATGCAGGCTTTGTGTGTTTTTAGCCTATTGCATTAAGTTATTATTGTCCTTAGTTTATAGTAAGGGTCAAATTTGCATTTAAAGAGTTCATTGAATATTACTCTTTGTGAAACCTATTAGCACTTCTTAACATCAGTACCTGGGGAATGCTACTGATTTATCTACTGATACAAGGAATAAAGAGTGAAGAATTAAACAGAAAAAAAAAAAACCTTACTATATAGTTTAGGCTGGTCTCAAACTCATGATCCTCCTTCCAAATACTCATATTACACCATGCCTAGTTTTTGGAAATTATAATACTGGTCTTTGATTTTCTTTTTTTGACACAAGTCACCAGAGTTTACAACAAAGACCCTGGGAATTTGGGTTTGAATAGAATTCTAGATCAAGTTAGGCACCTCCAGCCAGCATCAAAGACATTGGTTATCATAGACTGCACCACAGTTGAGTGGATAAAAAAAATAAAGAGAAGGGTGCCTGGAGTTAAAAGATACCAGTGTTCTTACTAAAGCTGAGTAGTTTCTCCCAAGCAAATAATTTTCAATTATATGTTTCTTGTTAATGTTTAAAGTCCTGAAATAGCTGTTTTAATAATTTTACCAGTTTGATTTTCAGAGGATAAGATTTGCTAAGTCCTCATTCTGCCTAAATTAAATCTTTTGTTTCATGTTGTTCTTCTTTATTACAATGTGTGTCCTTTCTACATTCAGTGATCTTGTTTGTAGGGCTTGTTTGTAGCTCAGTGGTTAAGAACACTGCCTGCTTGTTCTTCCAGATGACCCAGGTTTGATTCCTAGTGCCCACATGGAAGCTCACAGCTGTCTGTAACTCCAGTCCCAAGAAATCAACCCTCTTCTGGCCTTTTCGGGCACCAAGTATGCAGATGGTACATAGACATACATGTAAGCAAAATGCCCATATGTATAAAAAATAGTTTTAATTGTATTTATTTTAAAGATATATTTATTTCTATTTTATGTGTATGAGTGTTTTCCCTGTATATATGTATATGTGCTATATGTGTGCCTGGTGCCCAAGAAAGTCAAAAGTGAGTATTGTAAGCCAGGTGGTGATGGCGCATGCCTTTAATCCCAGCACTCAGGAGGATGAAGCAGGTGGATCTCTGTAAGTTGAAGGCCAGCCTGGTCTATAGATCGAGTTCCAGGACAGGCTCCAAAAGTTACACAGAGAAACCCTGTCTCAAAAAACCAAAAAAGAAAAGAAAAAGAAAAAAGAAAAGAAGTGAGTGCCAAATCCCCTGGAATTGGAGTTTCAGATGGTTTGAGCCACTATGTGTGTGCTGAGAATTGAACCCAGATCCCCAGATTCTCTGCAAAAGAAATAAGTCCCCTTAACTGCTAGGCCATCTCTCTAGCCCCTGTTTTCTTTCAATTGAAGATAATGTTGTACATATTTCATCAAGAGTGCTAACTTATAATGTTAGCATTTGGGCATCTGGGGCAGGAAGATCAAGAGTTTGAGACCAGCCTGGCTACATAATAAAACTCTAATAATGTTAGCATTTGGGCATCTGGGGCAGGAAGATCAAGAGTTTGAGACCAGCCTGGCTACATAATAAAACTCTATCTCAAAACAAAACCTCTGTGTGTATTGTGTATAGTATAATATTTTGAAGAAATTTTACATAACAGAATGGCTATGTACATCAAGTTAATGCATACATTATGTCATAAATCTATCCTTTTTGTGGTAAGAATGGTTAGCATCCACTCTCTTAGTATTTCTCAAGAATAAAAAGATTATAAGATCCAGAGATCCAGAAAGCTTACTGTTAGATAGAGTCCCCTAGGCATGACAGGGAAGCTGCACCCAGGAAATCTCAACAATATTGTTGCCTAAACGAGACCAGCATAATGAAAACATAAATTGACATGCCAATAAGGACAAGGGAAATGCCTCATGGTCTCATCCCTCAGTGAAGGAACTCAACAAGTGCTTAGAGCAAAGAATAATTTGTTTCCTTCATGGATGAGCACATATACATACAGATGTCTGATTTCAAGTGGTCAGTCCTGGACACATGTACATACAAGCAACTCTAAACGGATTCAGTAGGTTGCATGTACACGTAGCAATAATAATTAAAGAAGAGTCCATGAGTTTTGGTAGAGGTTCACGGGAGGAGTTTGAGGTGGAAAGGATGGGGTGGGAGTGATGTAGATACAGTGCTCATGTATGAAGTTCTCAAAAAATGAAATAATTTTTCAAGTAAAAATAGAATAAAATATTAACTAGGCATATTGGCACATGCCTGTAATCCTAGCACTTTGGGGAGGTACAGATAGGAGAATCATAAGTTAAATGCCAGCTTGGGTTTCAGGAGACCCTGCCTCAAATAAACCAAACAAGAAAAAAAAGTCACAAGCTATGCCTTAGATTCTGTTATTTCTCACACAGACTGTCACAGTATTCAGCAGACATCAGACATGCCTAAAAGACTTTTCATCACTTGAAAGCAACGGTGGATTATTTAGTCTAATGTGAAATTAATATGCTTTACTGCACAAATAACTGCTCGGCTATGTAGAAAGTTTCTGAATGAATATTCCATCCTCATATTCTTCTCAACATTTTGCAATCTACCTTTGAGAATGACCTATAGGTCATTCTGGTGTACAGATTCTGCTGTGAATCACAAGTTTGCACACTATGCTGGTGTTCCACCTTAGCTAATCCTTAAGCCAACTCAATGAGGGAAGCAGAGGAGATGTAGATCTGTCTTCTATACTCGAGGAAATAGTGAACCTTGGATACATAAAGCTCATCTTGGAACCAAGACTTAAAATCTAACTTTCTGACTCCTTGATGCTTCAATCAGTTTGTTCTACAATTTCACAAGTCCCCGTGAAAAGACGGTAGTGGTGAAGAGGAGAAAGACTAAGACTAACTCAACTAAATGGAAACGATTCATCTTGAATGTCCCAAAGAGGGCCAGAAAAGAAACAAACAAAATAGATGTTAACTACATTCCTGTCAGCATGGACCAGGAAACATCCCTAAATCTGAGTGCTTTGAAACACAATGCTGTTTCTTATTCATAGAGCAGTACCAGTAATTATCAGTAAGGACCTCTGATCACCCTATTCATTTAAAGTCCCAGAGTGAATGATAACAAATCGTACCAATTTGCTTCATGGACACTGGAGCCATGGGTTCAAGCTTCTGGTTAGATTTAACTGGATAGCACAAGGCATATGGCTTTTTTTGGACCTCAATGTAGAGACAGATATGCAACTCAATTTTATGCCAAGGAGGGGGGGCAATATAAATATTATGGAGAACATGAATGAATATCACTGCTACAAAATATTTTCATAAATGAACTACAAAATCACCCACAAAGACACACTAAGAGGACTGTGAAAGAAAATTAGCCTATTACCCAATTCCTGTTCACAGGAGTTGAGTTTGGAGAGGCCTATACATAGTAGTAGTAATTCTCTGGAAGAATGCTGGTGTCCTGAATGTTCTTCTTTGCCTCTCAAAAGGAATGAATTAGGATACTTTCCCTTACCTCAAGCCAAGGGGATGAATTGCAAAATAATGTCCCCTGTGGTTGTGAAAAGACAGGACTTGTATACAATTCAAATGTGAGAAGATAAGAAGGCCAGGCCTTGGTGGCATTTCCTGTTCCATAGCAGAATCCAAAGGGAGCTTCTGCCTCATCCAGAAAACAAATCAACAGACACTCTTCTCCAGGAAACAGATGGTGCCAGGAGTTAGGGAGTTAGAAAGCCATCACTGTTTACATGAATTTGGCCCAAGACAGGAAAAATAGACCTGTTAGTATGTAGCAGGCTGAGACTGAGGGGGCAGGGATAAAAATGGGTATCCTAGGAAGTATTGGTACTCTCGAGGGAACTACATAGAGAAATCCTCAGTGGGAGCTGTCCTAGAAGTGCACAAAAGTAGGCCTTGAGGTATACAAATGACTAGCTGCCTGGTTGATAAGCTTCATGCTGAGATAGATATGTATCACTGAATCCCTCACATCTTATGAAAGCATGTCTGTTAGGACTCTGAAATTAAGGCATGCAAAGGTCAAACAACTTGTCCAAGGTCACACAGGTTTTAAATTAGAGTCAAAATTTGAATTAAGACTGTCAAATTCCCTAGCACAGCTCTTAATTATCGAGCTGCCCAGCCTAACTTCTATTACATTAGTCCATGTATATTATATATCACCAACTGGAAGTTAAAAACTTCATGAAGAACCATTTACTAGGTAAATGTGAGACCAAATCAAACACAATCAGGAAACAAACATTAGAACCAGGTGTAGTTGCACATATCTGCCATCACAACACTTAGCAGCCTGAGGCAGAATGATTAGGAGTTCAAGGCTAGCCTCAGCTACATGAAACTCTGCAGCTCAGACAAAAGATAACCACCAAATTTATCATTTATGGAGTTGAGATGTAGCCCAGTAGATAGAGTGCTTACCTAACGTGCACAGAGGCTTGGTATAAGCCCCAGCACTATGTAAACCAGGCATGATATCATATTCCTGTAATCTCAGCAATTAGGTAGAGGCAGTAGGACCAGAAGTTCAAGTTCATCCTCAGCTACATATCGAGTTTAAGACCAGCCTAGGCTTCTCAAGAGACCCTGTCTCAAAAACAGAGAGAGAAAGAGAGAGAGAGAGAGAGACAGAGAGAGAGAGAGAGACAGAGACAGAGACAGAGACAGAGACAGAGACAGAGACACCAAATTATAAGAAAATTTTTCTTGTCAGGAAGTGTTAGCACATGTCTTTAATCTCAGCACTCAGGAGACACAGGCAGGCAAATCTCTATGAGTTAGAGACCAGCCTGGTCTACAAAGCAAGTTCCAGAACAGCCAAGGCTAAACAGAGAAACCCTGTTTTGAAAAACCAAAAAAAAAAAAAAATGGACTAACAAAAATACTCATGTCAGGCACAAGAAATCTCATTTATAGTGGTTGGTCAGGAAAGTCCAAATGACTCCAAAAACAATCCAGGCTATTGATATAGTCCTTGGTTGCCTCTCAGAAGTTGAAGGTAAGCCCCTATTGCTGAAAATACCACACACTTAGGACACAAGACTCAAGATGATTTGAGTTCAATCTATCCTGAAAGCTTCCTCCCTGCAGTCTAGCTTCCATGATACCAGAAAATACTTGCAAGCTCCCAAGGAAGGCAAGCAATGAATAGTCTTACCAAGCTGTGATACCTGTGAACCACAACAATGACCAGCATGGCACTCACATGTTGATGTTAACCAACAGCTGTCTAATTGGACTTAAGCACCACTTAACAGTAGGAAAATCATGCCTGGTACTGGAAACCTAGCCAACACCCTGGGGCTAGTGAGACCATGGACTTTAGAAAATAATCTATTACTGTCACTTTCTAGAGCAGCATAATTCCTTACTACATTTTAAGTTTTATCCATATATCCACAGCTAAGTGTGGCTGCCACCCCTTCAAAGAACTTTCTCTTTACAGCAAATGGAGAACATCACAGAAAACCACAACTGGACACAATGCAGAGATCAATAGATCATAGAGAGCCCAGCACCAATGGATATGTGCATATCACAGCTCTTGCATCTATTGCTCAAGTAACATCACAGAAAAGGAGACAGAGATTATAAGGGCCAGAATAAGGAAGTCTGCTGTGAAACAGTCTCTCCTAAAAAAATGCTGCATAAAAAAGACAAGGATAGTGGCAATATCAATGGATATGTTAACAGAGAAGGGGGGAAAATCTCATAGGATTCCACCCTTAGACAATGAACTCCAATCAATTATGACTGCTGAGAGAGGGAGAATTAGTCTCACCCAGGGATGAGCCCCTTAATTGATTATCCAATACAAAGTGGTCAGCCCTCAAACCACATATACACAAACAACAGAATCAGCAGGTAGTGTTTATATATTTGTATACACAAATTAATAACAACCAAAAAATGAAGCTATCAATTTGAGGTTAGAAGAGGCATAGGAATTGGAATGAGAGGTCTAGGGAGGGGTTGGGGAGACAAAAGGGAAAGAGCAAAATGAAGCATTTATATTTTAATTAAATTAATTTAATTAAAATGTATCAAAAAACTCTAATATGCTGCACAACATGTGCATACACACACACACACACACACACACACACACACACACACACTCACTCACTCACCTAACATAAATCCTAATTGGTCTTAATAATAAAAACCCAAAGCCAGATATAGAGGTAAATGCTGAAAGGTCAGAGAGACAAAGGGGCAAGCCATAGTCACCTCTTACCTTGCCAACTCCTCAGCCAAAAAGGAGCCTTTTCCTCCCTTAATATTCCTCACTCTGCCCAGCCATATCACTTCCTATTCCTCCTCCCTAGTGCTGGGATTAAAGGTGTGTGCCTCCCAAGCACTGGGATCAAAGGCATGAGATCCCAAGTGCTGGGATTAAAGGTGTGTGCCACCACTGCCTGGCCTCTATGGTTATATAGTGGCTAGTTCTACACTCTGATTTCCAGGCAAGCTTTATTTGTTAGAGCACAAACAAAATATCACACTTCTCCCTTTTGTCTAAAATAAAAAAGGTTATAACTAATACAAGAAAAACTATATACAATAAGTATAATAACTATATACAATATATATAGGCAATAAATACATCAACAACATCTAGTTCATGAACATTTGACCAGAGAAAATACTCCATTATCTAACCTATCTTGATGATCCAAAAAGTTGTACCTAATTCACTTTCTATTCTATTTGCATTAACAAAACTATCTTATGTCTCTCAACCTTATACACTTTACATTTCTTTAGTGAATTTCTTTTCTGAATCTGGTAACAAGGAAAACTATAACTATAAAGTCCTCAACTCCATCAGAGATCTGAGAAGGAAATAACATTACCTGAGTAAGCAGAATGTGCAAACAAGCGACTTCCAAAAATGTGAGAAATGACAAAAATAGCTGGCTGCCTGGACAGTCACCCAAGGTTCCTCTGCAACATTGGGGCATCCATCTTTGGCCTACAGGCCTAGAATATCTGACAGACTTTTCTGTGAAGCAAGATTTTCTGAAGGGCTATCCTACCTTGTCTTGGAAAAGTTCAGCTGTCCTTTCTTTTATGTCCTGCTTGTCCATTTGGACAACATTCTGTCAGCAGTTGAGGCAAGAACATTTTCTTGCCCAGTGGCTAACTTTTGCCACAAAGAAAGTAAACTCCATATGGAGTTTCTTCAATGCCCATCACCTTCCAAAATGGACATTTCTGTCATTCTTCTCATTTTTTGGAAGTCACTTGCTTCCACTTCCTGTTTAACTAGGTAATATTATTTCCTTCTCAGATCTCTGATTAGATAGATTAGATAATTATAGTTTTCCTTGTTAACAATTTCAGAAAAGAAACTCACTAAAGAGGTGTAAAGTGTATAAGTTTGAAAGACATCAAAACATAGTTTTCAGTTGTTAATACAAGTTAGGACAGAAAGTGAATTAGGTACATTTTGGACTCACCAAAATAGGATAGATAATGGAATTTTTTCACTGAATTTGTCAAATGCAAATGGACTAGACATTGTTGGTATATTTATTGCCTTATATATTATATATAGTTATTGTATTTATTGTATATAGTTTTTCTTATAATTTTTTTTATTTTAGACAAAAAAGGGGAAATGTGGTGATATTTTATTTGTGTTCTAACAAATAAAGCTTGTCTGGGGATCAAAGGAAAAAGCCAGCCACTATATTAAATATAGATGTCAGGCAGTGGCAGCACATGCCTTTAATCCTAGCATTCAGGAGGCAGAGATTCATCCAAATCTCATGAGTTCAAGGCCACACTGAGAACAGAGCCAGGTGTGGTGGCACACACCTTTAATCCCAGCACTAGTTAACCATAGAGGTCTGGAGGTCTATACAGACATCAGGAAGTGATAGAACTTGTCAGAAAGAGGAAGTGATGTAGCTGGGTGGAGAGAGGAAGTAAGATGGCAGGGCACAGAAAGGCATGAGTATACAGGAAGTAACTCTCTCTTTGGGCTGAGAATTTCCTAGTGGTAAGAATTTGTGGCTGGCTTGTTCTATCCCTCTGATCTTCAGCTTTCACACCAATATCTGGCTCCAGGTTTTTTATTAGTAAGACCATTTAGCAATCCATGTTACAAGTATGGTTTTTTATAATAGGCATTAGGTTCTTTAATTGCTCTAGGAAGGAGTTTCCTCCACAATGACAGGAAATGACTGAACCGAATTTGACATGGGGGTGTTTCCCAGCAGCAAAGAGTTACCTTGTCTGTCCCTTGTTGATCTACATTCATTAGTCCAATGCCTGCTTTTGCCACACTTTCTGCATAATCCAGAAGGGAGGGGCATTCTGTTGGGATTATTCTTAGAAAAGAACATTGTTTCTAGGAATGCCCTATTTACAATTTCTTTTTAGGTGACCTTGTTTACCACAATTGAAGCACTTGACATTTCAATATTTCTTAAAACCTCTGGAAATCACCTCTCCTATCCAAGGATCATCATGGTTATGAGATTCGATATTGGCTGTATCTCAGATCCATTCTTCCAAGGGTGCTAATCTTGCCTTTAACAGCCTAATTACCCTTTTGCATTGTGCATTAGCATTTTCAAAAGCCAGAGTTTCAATTATTAATTATCTAGCTTCTGAATTTGGTATCATTCTGTTTACTGCTGAAGTCAATCTTTGTAAGAAATCAGTGAAGGTTCCTTTTGAGCCCTTCATAACTTTAGTAAATGACTCAGTTTTCTTTCCTACTTCTTCAAGTCTGTCCCAAGCACTCAAGGCTGCTGAGTGGCATAAAGCCAGGGTGTGGTCATCATATAGAGATTGCCTTTGTACATTAGCATAATCTCCCTCTCCTAGAAGTTGATTTTGGGGGATTTCCATACCTCTAGCTCTACTTCATTTTTCAATGGTCTTAGCCTCATCTTTCCACCAGGTCCTTCACTGTAATTGAGGACCAGGCTCTGAGACTGCCATAAACAAGTCTCTCCAGTCTTGAGGAATAATTCTATTACAAGTTGACCATGATTTTAACATCTGCTTCACAAAAGGTGAATGCATGCCATATGAGAATATCACTTCCTTGCATCTTTTCAAATCTAACATTTTCACGACTCCATTCAGCTCTTATACAGCTTTGCGGATGGACATCTATCATTTGGCAGTTCCTGTAAGGTTACTGGATAAATTAAGGTTGGCTGTTTGAAAACTTCAGGCTGTTTCTCTCTAACCTTATAATGCAATGCTGAGATTGGTTCTACTTTAAATTCTTCTGTCTGGGTCTGAATATCTCCATGATCTTTTTAAATAAGTTTTCCTAAAACTTTTACCTTGACATTCATATTAACCAACTTTTTTTAATGATAAAATAAAAATGATCAGATAATATTTATAATTGAAATTATATAAATCCCATCTAAATTAATTATCCTCTCATTTAATTGATCTGTCTTCCAACTGTTCAGTGTATTATCATACAGAGACCTAACTCCCTCTATTGTAATAGTGTTTCCCATTTTTTAATTGAGAAAAAAATCTCTCTTTTGATTAATTCCTCCCTTTAAGAATTCCCAATTATCTCACCAAATCTGCCAATAATGATGATTCAGATGACAGATGATGGTGAAGTGTGGGGCTGACTGCTCTGTGTAGAACAGTAGAATCCTGAGGGGGGGGTTTCAAGGCAGCTACCTAGTGTGATAGCAGTGCAAGGAGGGGGTCCAGGGAAAGCCCACAACTCACCAGGGAGAGAAGAAGCCAAAGAGCCAGCCATCTGCACTAGGGAATGTGTGGAGCCCAAACACCTGTGGTGTTTGCTGCAGAAAGGCTGCAACAGAAAAATCCCATACCCATTCGCCCCCTGCAGGAGCCCCTGCATGCAGCTCCAGCCACAGGCAAGCAGCTTTTTTTGTGAATTCATGCCCCAAAAGTTGGATGCCAGATGTAGCACAAATTCTAATTGGTCTTAATAATAAAAACCTGTGGCCAGATATCAGGGTAAATGCTGAAACATCAGAGAGACAAAGAAGCAAACCTCAGCCACCTCTTACCTTGCAAACTCCTCAGACAAAAAGAGGCTGAGCTCCTGTCTCTGCCGGGCTTATATTCCTCTCTTCACCAATCCATATCACTTCCTGTTTCCTCCTCCCTAGTGCTGAGATTAAAGTAGTGTGTCTCCCAAGTACGAGGAACAAAAGCATGAGATCTCAATGCTGGGATTAAAGGTATGTGCCACTATTGCCTGGTGTCTATGGTTAACTAGTGGCTAGCTCTGCATTCTGATCTTCAGGCAAGCTTTTTTTTTGTTAGAGCACAAACAAAATATCACCACACACATATGAAAATCAGAGTAATATAAAAACATTGGGAGTCTTTGCTTTATCTTTCTCCAATTTATTCCCTCAAGATAGGGTCTCTAAGTCTAGAGCTAGGTTATTGGCTATCAAGCCAGAGAAATTCTCCTGTCTTCTTACCCAGCACTGAGGGTACAGTACATACAACCACATCTGGCTTTTTATGTAAGGTCTGAGGATTTGGACTCAGGTCTTCATGCTAACACAGCAAGCACTCTTAACCATAACCTTGGCTCCTAATATATTTTTAATAGTGTGATATTATAAAAATTATTTTCATACTTCCTTTAACCTGGGAAATGGAGTAGAATTATCTTAGAAGAGACAAAACAGTTCTTAATAAATTATAGTTAGCATTCATTCAAATAGGATTCAAATAATATTTTAAAGGAAAGTAAAAATATTACCTCTTATCCTTGATATATTTCATGATCATGGGCCTGATGAGTTTTATACGTGTGTATGTGTGCGTGTGTGCATGCACCCTTGTGTATGTATTCATATGTGTTATTGTGGGGCTTTTGGGAAACAATTACAATTAGATGAATTTATGAGAGTGGAGCCCCCATAATTATTAAATATTAAAATCTAATGATTTTATGAGAAGAAGATTTACAAGCAATTACCAGTACTCCTGGCTACTCTCTGAAATTTGATGGTAAGACCCTATTTCTGAAGACAACACATACTTGAATAACAGAACCTAGAGAATCAAGCTGCTACTCACCTGGAAGCTTCATCCCTACTGGTTGGCATTCATAGTGCAGTAAAGTGCTACGCACTCTGCTGGTGAAAAATAAGTCTTGATCCTATCCAGCTGTGAACCCTGCAACTACAACAATGATTGGTATAACAAGGTATGCCCACTGGTACAATAGTGGCACTAACACTATGGGAATAACCAACTATTTTGTGATTGGATCTAAGGCCAAGTATCCCACAAGAGGCCCGGCTAAAGGGGCCAAGAATCTATGACTGGATAGGTCATAAGCCCCAGGGAATAACTCAACGCTATTATTCTGATAAATAGATATAACATTAACAACTCCCAATGACTTCCTACTATACCCATAGACAAATGCATGGCTCAGCCAACATCAGAGAAGCTTCTCCTTGCAGTAGATGGCAACTAATGCAGAAGATAAAAGACTGTGGAGTATTGAACTTTTAAGTGGGACAATCACATCACACCCCTTCTCCAAGGCTTAGGGATCTCTTCAGTAGAAGGGGTGGAAAGCCAAGAGTTGATAACCATCCAGGAAACAGTGTTTTCTAGATACAACTTGACAGATGTACAAATGAACTTACAATGATATGACAGCATGCACAAGATCTTAACAAGCTCCAGCCAAACAAAATCCTAGAATAGAGGAGTGGGAATGGTGGACATGAAATCCCACCACTAACTGGTAACCAATTGGCAGTTAATAGCTGCTGGGAGAGTCAAAGTTCATTTTCTTTAATGATGTAGCTCCTGTGATCCCTGTGATGCCTGGTAGGCTGACTATACACCAGGACAGGCCCCACTCCCAAGAGAGGCTGGGAAACACAATCTGGAACAGATAGAGAAAGAAGGGAAAAAAGAATTAGTAATCTCTAAGTTGAGTGTGAAGGGATGAGAGTTTAGAAAGGGGAAGGAGTTGGGGGAAGGGATGAATATGTTTAAAATACATTTATGAAATTCTGAAACACTTAATAAAACACTACAAAAAAGAAAATCAGCAAAGAAAAAGGACAATGATCAACATTACCAACCAACAGTATCTAGTTGGCATACATAGGGCAACTGACCCAATAACAGCAGGATATGTGTTTTGTGCTGCTGGGGATGAACCAAGACTTTATTCATGCTATACACAAGTACATCCTTAGCCTTTTGTTTGTATATTTATTTAGTTGTGTTTGCTTTCAGAAAAGGTCTTAAACCTTACACTTGTACTCTTCTTTCCTCAACTTTCCAAATACTGAGAATATACTACATCCAGTGAAGTATACATTTTTGTAAGTACACATGGAACATTCCTCAAGATAAATCATGGCCTATGTTATAAAACAAACACAAGCAAAAGAACTGAAATAATGTAGTACTCTTTCAAAAAAATGAAATCAAACTTAAATGCAATACCAGGAAAGCAACAGAAAAAATATGAAGTATAAAAACATATTTTTAGATAATCCAATAATGAGAATTCTTGAAAAAATTGAAGTCCATGCAAATTAAAATTTTAATATCAAGCCAGGTATAGTGGTGCATGCCTTTAATTCTAGCACTTGGGAAGCAGAGGCAGATGGATCTTTGAAAGTTCAAAGCCAGTCTGGTCTACACAGTGAGTTCTAAGATAGCCAGAACTATATATTGAAACTCTATCTCAAAAAAATATTCCAGGCAGTAATGGCACATGCCTTTAATCCCAGGACTTGGGAAGCAGAAGTGGGCAAATCTCTGTGATTTCAAGGCCAGCCTGGTCTATAGAATGAGTTGTAAGACAGCCAGAGCTACACAGAGAAACCATGTCTTAAAAAACAAAGCAAAAAAAAAAAACAAAAAAATTGTGAATATCACTGTACATGGTGATATATGCCTGTATTTCTCACACTCAGGAGGCTGAAGCAAAGAAGTGAGCTCAAGGCCAGCCTCAGGGAGCTACATAGTGACTGTTAGTTATTTAGGCGGCGCTCTTACCCCGCAAGGAACACGTCCCAAACACGACAAATCCACAGAAGAGCTGTTTATTAATATAGGATAGGAAGAGATGTGACAGGCCTGGGTGAAGCACACACATGAGTGAGAAGAGGAGAGAAGAGAAGAAGAGAGGAGAGAGACCTGTGCAAAATGGTGCCGGCTTTTTAAAGAGTGGGCCACACATGCATACAGGACCGCATGTGGCTACTCCACACATGCGCATAGATTACATGGCCGCATGCGCTTTATGCAACCATGTAAAGCCACAGAATCCTAGCCACACAAGATGTTCTGACCTGGAAATGGCTATTTTGAACCAGAAATAATTAGGCGGTCCGCCAGGCAAGCCCAACCGTGTGGACATGTTGTAATTTTCTATCATTCCCGACTCATTTGTTCTTAAAAAAAGAAAAAAAAATGTGGATGGATGGGTATGGGGCGCCATTTCTCTCAAAGACTGCTTCAGGCTGAATGGTGGACGTCGATTGGTCCTTGAAGGGAAATGGGGAGGCTGGCTCCTGAAGTCCTGGGATGAAGTCCTGCAGCTGTGTCCATCCTTCATGGTGTGGCTGGTCCTGGGATGAAGTTCTGTCATGCCTTGTTCTGCAGCTGTCTGTCCTTCATGGTGTGGCTGGGAACCTTCTGTCTGACAGGACACTGGTGACATAAAAAGCTTAGAAAAAAGATTCATTATTATTTTGTTTTTGGAGTTGACATTTATCTGAGGTAGATCTGGCCTGTCTGGATGGAGACATGTTAAAAAGGTGGCTGTGATGTTTTAGTACTCTGATTTTTACCTGAGACAAGCCTTATTTAAGGTAGTTTATTTAAGGCACCTGTTTGTTTTGTTAGTTGAGCACTTACACAGGTGATCAGTTGCTGAGTATTGAACAGTGATAGATTGTTATATCCTTACCGCCTGGATATTTTGATGGTCCCTTTTGCCTCCGGCCCTGTGTGGCCCTAGTCAGGAAAGGGGTGATACCTTATTCCTCTGGAATTGGTGACAAGGCAGTGGATCCTGGCATCCTCTGGAGCTTGAGAGTGGAAGAGAACTTATTTTTTTGAATTAGGGACAAGGCAAAGATCATGGTCCTGTCTGTATGCACATGAGAAACACAGGCGGTAACTTTAAAGTGAGACAATGAGCTCTTATCTTAGTTGGAAATCTTTCTCATTAAGTAACTCTGAAAGTACAATTAAATCTGGGGAGGTAAGTAAGGCTGTCCTCTGTTCCCGACAATAGAAAGGAGTGTCCTAAAACTCCCAGGACTGAGTCAATGGCTCTGGTGTCCAGAAGGAAAGAAACTGATCGCTTCCCTGCTGAGTTCTTGGTTCCCTGCTGTGTCTGTAGCCAAGCCTAGGTCTGCTGTTGGTCTTAGCTTGATGTACCCATGTGTCTTGGCTCCTGGGGACAGTCAGCTGACTGGTTGTCTTTCTAGGCAGCACAAGGACAAGGCTGTTGATGGGCAGGGCATTCACTAGCCCATGACCTTTTTCACTTAAAACAGGGACCCAACGCTTTCGGGAGTCAGCGAGTGCCAGCACTTGGCAATTTTATTTTCGGGCTTTTATCTCTTCCCTGGCGCACCTTAAACGCCACAGATGACTCTTTTGCCTGTGGGGTCAGGAGCCTTGCTCTCCAGATACTTAACGTTTAGCCGGGAAAAAGAGACGGATTTTACTCTGTGTCCTGAATTTTTCCTGACTATTGGTGGCTTAGGGACAGCTTTTGGAAGATCTGCCAGTAGGCAGACTGTAAACTGATCCTTTTGGAAGACTTTAAGGCTGAGGCTACAAGCTGATTTTTTTTTTTGGCTTAGGAGCCATCCTGATTATTGTAAACTTAATTGTTTAGATCTCCGCTGCTTTTAGACCCACCCCATCCTCCAATGTAAGTGGGTGGTATCCGCCCTCTGTCCCATGGCTGTAGCTGAGTGAAAAATAAAAAATGAAAATAAAACAAACAAACCGGGATCAGACTTCAACTCAGGCGTCCCGAGAATGAAGTAAGATCTAAGATCAGCTCAAGTGTGCCCCCCCCCCCGCTTTTGTCAAGGGATGGGAAGAGGTGCGACTGCGCTGCTGTTGTTCCACCTGGTAGACCCCAGATGCCATTTTTGCTCCTTCTCGTCGGGAGCAAAAATGTGCCCGCCAATGCCAGCACAGCCTGGACAACCCCCGGGATTGTCCGTCGCAAACATATAGCTCAGATTTCAGCCATTAGAACAGCAGACTCACTGTAAAAAAATCGTGGCAGTATCAATAGTGGAAAGCTGCGCTTCTCATGGCTGGCCACCACCCACGGCAGCCAACTGGAGGTGCGTGCTGGTTGGCGGAAGAATCACAAGCCATGGTTACCTTTCTAGAGCTTTATGGAGAGAGAGATAGGGACAGAGAATCTTCCAGTTTAGGCATAGCTAGGAGCACCTGAGCAGGAGAGAATGAAGAGACAGTTTAACATTGAGAGAAAGAAAGCTAAGATAAAGAGCAACTCTTTCCATTTGCCTGTTTGCTGGCCAGAGTTAGATAACTCCCGTAAAAGATTGGGATTTTTTTGTTATTTTGTAAAGCATACTTGGGCCATCTCTCAGAACAGAGATGGATAAGCTTAGGAATCTTTAAGTAAAGCTTCAAGAAGACAGCCTAAGGGAACAGCCTAAGGGAGAGGAAGGACTGATTGGGTTGGAGCCTTATTTCCCATGTCTGCAGCAGAGAGGCAGAAAAAATAAAAAAATTTAAAAAAATAAATGTGATCCAGAGCTAAGACCCCAGGCATCCCCAGAGATCAAAGGTGGATCTTGGGCACAAGCCGCCTTATCAGCTCATCAGCTGATAAGTGGGGACCCACCGCTGTGTGAAGCAAGGACTCCCTGGGAGCCCTTAATGCTCAGCCGCCCCGTAGGGCGCGAAGAACATGCGGGCTTCACACAGCCCCAGGACACACCTGAAGGTGGTGGTCCTATCACAAAAAATATCTCAACCTGCAAACATGGGAAGTGGCTGGAAATTTGGGCCTGTGATGGAGGCCGACCGTAGCCAGTGAAGACCGTGGCCGGGGGTTCCCTGGTCTCAAGAATAACCAATGAGGCACTGGATGCTCAACGGTCGTTCTCATGGATTCAGGAAACTGTTTATGCTAGCCAAAAAGGGGAAAACTCACCAATCAGAGCAGCGAGCGGTGTTGCATGCAGATTTGTGTGACCAGGCTAATGGAGAGTGATCTGTCGCGAATGGAGCAGAGTTCCCGGTTTGTGCAGCACAGAGTTTCCTTCCCTGGTTCCCGGGTTTCCAGGTGCAGAGCATCCAAAAGCACCCGTTCCCTCACAGCACCAATGTTAGTTATTTAGGCGGCGCTCTTACCCCGCAAGGAACACGTCCCAAACACGACAAATCCACAGAAGAGCTGTTTATTAATATAGGATAGAGGATAGAGGTGACAGGCCTGTGTGAAACACACATGTGAGTGAGGAGAGGAGAGAAGAGAACAAGAGGAGAGAGACCTGTGCAAAATGGCACCGGCTTTTTAAAGAGTGGGCCACACATGCGTACAGGACTGCATGTGGCTACTCCATGCATGCGCGTAGATTACATGGCCGCATGCGCTTTATGCAACCATGTAAAGCCACAGAATCCTAGCCACACGAGATGTTCTGACCTGGAAATGGCTATTTTGAACCGGAAATAATTAGGCGGTCCGCCGGGCAAGCCCAACCGTGTGGACATGTTGTAATTTTCTATCAGTGACAACTTGTCTCAATATGTACACTTAAGCAATGCTAAAAAGTAAATCTATAGCAATAGATGTTTGTGTTGGGAAATAGATCTTACAACAATAATCAAAGAGTTGCTCAAGAAAGTAGAAAAACCCAAGTTGGCAGGTGACACCCAGGCCTGATTCGCCAGAATCTCCAGGAAATAATCTGGGGAAATGGAAAAACAAGGGATACTCTGCACAGCTGGGGGCAAGGCCATACTCTCAGCAGCAGTAGCAACAGCAGAAGGAGAATCCAGGAAGAACTCTGTCCCCTTTATCCTGGATGCTCAGCATTGGCAAGAGGCAGAACAGAGACAAGATGCTATTTCAAAGTTTTATGTGGCTGCAGTGGCTCAGCAGCCCAAGAACCTCAAGAAGTCCCGTGATCAGGAAATTCTAATTGTTACAGAACTGTACACTGAAATGTGACAAGCAGAATGCCCGCAAGACAGCCCCCTCCATGAAAGAGGAAAGAGAGAGAGAAAAAGAAACAGAAACAGAAACTTGAAATCAGATCTTCATAATAATGGGCAGCTGAAAACTTGATGGGAGCTTGCATCCAAACTCTAAGCAGCATTCAGGGCATTGGCAAGGGTACACAGGGGCAGAGCCAGCAATCACAACCAGAGCCCTGAAGAAATTCTAAGAAGTGTGACTGGATCTGAGACTCCACCCATGAAGCACTGCCCACAGACAAGGACATCATTACAAAAATACAAACAAGCCAAACCCCAAAGCAGTAGGTGTAAGCATGAAGAAATAATTAGATCCCTGCTCCACCAGAGGCCACAATGGAACTGAGAATCCCAGGTAAACTCCCTGCCCATGGACTGCCAACACTCCCTCAATGCCAGCCCAGCCTACCCAAAGCCACACCCCCTCTCCTCTTCACCATATCCCAGCCAACATTCCAGTGAAAGCTCCCTGCTCCACCAAAGCCCACACCAGCAGCCAAAACATCAGGTAAACTATTCAGCCATGGACCACTCCCACTTTCTCAGTGCCTGCCCAGCACACTCCCAATGGGCCCTCCCCTCCTTATCACCATATCTGGGCACCCAACTCCAGCAGAGGCACCCTGCTGAACCAGAGGCCAAAGGCCACCAACCACAGAATTCCTGCCTGGGGGAGGGGGGAGACATCAATCCAACAAAGCCAAACTCAGAAATTGGCACCTTTTTGGGAGATATTCAATCACACTGTGAACCGGAGGCTGCATTAGCAGCTAGTTGACAGAAAGTAATCAAAGAGCCTCAGAAGGCATCCAGGAGAGACAGAGACACAAGAAGTAGTAGGGTGAGGTTTGGAGTGGCACAGCTTTTTCTGGTTTGGCAGAGCAGAAGCATGGGTCTTTCAGAGATGCCAACAAGAAGAAGGGGTTAGCTAGATGCTACTCAACCTCTTTGAGCTCACAGGCTTTCATCCCAGCCTTTGAATCTCAAGTCTTATTTATAAAGAGAACAATAGAGATTAGTTAAAGTTACCTTTAGCAGCAGTGACAGGGCCAGTGCCTCTGGAAACAGCATTCCTGCCAGGCAGTGGCCTGAGGGGCCAAGCTGGTAACTGCAGAATTGCAATTGTTGGCAAAATAGCAGTAGATTAAGGCACAGCCACTATGCCAAAGTTAAAACAACAACACCTAGACCTATATCCATCACAAACCCAGATGCCTAGATGTCAGTGTAAGAGCACAATCAACAACAGCCAGGGCAATAGGTCTCCACAGGAGCCCAGTCGTCATCCTACTACAGCAAACAATTCCAGCACAGCTGAAACACGAGGAAATGACCTTAAAACCAACATTATGAAGAGATAGAGGTCCTTAAAGAGGAAATTAATAAATATCTTAAAGAAATTGAGGGAAAAAAAACAAACAAAAAATGGCAAACAAAAAAGTCAAGAAAAAATAAACAATTGAAGAAAACTAATGAAATTGCTCAAGTTCTGAAAATGAAAATAGAAGCAATAAAGAAAACATAAACTGAGGGGATTCTGGAAGTGAAAAATCCAGGTAGGTGAAAATGAACTACAGATGCAAGCATCACCAACCGAATACAAAAGATGGAAGAGAAAATCTCAGGTGAGGAAGATACAATAGAAGAAATGGATACATCTGTTCATGAAAATGTTAAATTTAAAAAATTCTTGACACAAAATATCCAGGAAATCTTGGATTCTATGAAAAGACCAAACCTAAGAATAATAGGAATAAAAGAAGGAGAAGAATCCCAGCTCAAAGGCCCAGAAAATGTGTTCATCAAAATCATAGAAGAAAAATTTCCCAACCTAAAGAAGGGCATGCCTATAAAGGTACAGGAAGCTTACAGAACACAAAATAGACTGGATAAGAAAAGGAAGTCCCTTTACCACATAATAATCAAAACACTAAACATACAAAACAGAGAAAGAATATTAAAAGCTGAAAGGATAAAAGGCCAAGTAACATATAAAGGCAGACCTATTAGAATTACACCCGACTTCTCAGTGGAGACTCTGAAAGCCAGAAGGGCCTGGACAAATGTCTTCCAGACTCTAAGAGACCATCAATGCCACCCCAGACTACTGTATCCAGCAAAATTTCAGTCACTGTAGATGGATAAAACAAGATACTCCATGATAAAGTCAAATTCAAATAATATCTATCCACAAGTCCAGCCATACAGAAGGTACTAGAAGGAAAACTCCAACCCAAGGGAGTTAGCTGCAACCATGAAAACACAGACAATAGATAATCTCAAACCAGCAAAACCCAAAGAAGGGAAATACACACACACACACACACACACACACACACACACACACACACACACTACCACCACCACCACCACCACCAAAATAACAGGATTTAACAATCATTATCTCTCAATATCCATGGACTCAATCCCCCAACTAAAAAAGTACAGACTAACAAAATGGATGGGAAAACATCCTCCTGTTGTATAAAAGAAACACACCTCAAAATCAAAGATAGACATTGCCTCAGAGTATAGGGTTGGACAAAGATTTTCTAAGCAAAGGGACATAAGAAACAAGCTGATATAACCATTCTAACATTTAACAAAATAGACTTCAAACCAAAATTAATGAAAAGAGATGGAGAAGGACACTTCATACTCATCAAAGGAAAAATCCACCAAGATGACATTTCAGTTGTTAATGTCTATGCCACAAATGCAAGGGCACCCATGTTTGATAGTGGGAGACTTCAATACCCCACTCTCACCAATGGATGACCACCACAGATTAAAACTGGATATCAACAACAACAGAAAGTACAAACTCATGGAAACTGAACAATTTGAAAGGAAGGATGGCCTAGGACACACCAAGACCATGTTCTTAACACAAAGGAGATTTATTTGCCCCAGAGGGACAAAGGGTAGGTAATAAGAGACAAATACAGGAGATAGAGGATGAGGGAGAAGGGGAAGGGAACAAGGGAGTATGGGAAAGGATATTTGTCCTGGAACGACAAACGACTCTTTGGATAGAGAGGAAACAGATGTGGCACATAGGCAAATGGCAGTTTATAAAGGGAAAAGGGAAACTCCATGTTAGGATGAGTTTGTTAATTTTGATTGGGCATGATAATTAGGGTAGTCAAAGGAGAACTTTTTTGTTCTTTTTAATTTTAACTTTTTAATTGGTTCTTTGTGGATATCACATCTCGTTCCCCAATCTCATGCATCTCCCCATCCATTCACATCTGCCCTCTGCCCTTGCAATCTCCCCCCAAAATAAAATAAATTTTTTAAAAAAAACCTCATTGTAGAAGCTACAATGTAGTGTGTCACAGTGAGTTACACAGTATACCCTTTAATCCATACATCTTTACTTGCAAATGTTCATTGCAATGAGTCATTGGTCTGGTTTGAGGCCTCTGACTTCTGCTACACCATCAATAATGGACCCTCACTGGACTCCTCTTGGATATCCTGTTGTTGCCCTGTAATGTAGAGATCCTGCAGCTTTGGATCTGCAGGACCTGCCCCTTTGTATGCTCTAGCAGTTTGTTGATAGGGTAGATGTTGGGATGGGCCAACTCATAGCACTGGTATGGGCCTGAGTGGTAGCTGAGTTGGTCAGTCCACCAGCTCTCCTGCATTCTCACCACTAGGGGGAGCTTTCCAGTACTGCCCCAGCTAGTTTATCCAATGCCTCAGGCAGTAAGGGGTGGGGCCAATTCTCCCACTCTCACAACCTCAGCATCCACACCACCAGGGCCAGCTATACTATTCTGCCTAGGCAAGGAACAGGGCCCAATCTCCTAAGTACTGCAGCTGGTGAGGAGCAGAACCAGCTCTCCCACTCCACACTCATAGTCCCTGGGCCAGCTCTCCCTCCTGCCACAGGTGGGGAGGGGAGGGGCAGCTCTCCCTAGCCCACACCAGTTCATCCTCACCCCACAAAACTGGATGGGCTCTACTGAGCTACCCAGGAGAGGTGTCGCCCACTCTCCGGAGTGCTGCAGCCAATGAGGGGTAGGACGAACTCTGGGCAGCCCTTGGATATCAATGTGGTCCAAGGCGGCAGTCCAGATCAGGGACATCCACATGGCCTTTTGTGGTGACACTGGCCATGGACAATGACACAGACCTCTGCTGCCACATGTTTACCCAGACATGGCCCTCAGTGGCAGCATAGGCAGGGACTTCACCATGCCCTCAAGTGGTTTCACAAGCTACTCACATCAGGCTGTTCCTCCCAACCCTTGCATCTCTAGATCTACCTCTTTTATAGTGCTCAGGTGGTTCTGCTTCTCTTCCTTATATCTCCACCCCACACATCATAGTCAATCCTGTAGGCCATGCATTGTGAGGGGTGTTGTGAGTCTTTCTCTGTCCCACCTGCAAGCTCCCAAATAATCACACAGAGACTTCTTATTACTTATGAAAGCTTGGCCAATATCTTAGGCTTGTTTCTAACTAGCTCTTATAACTTAAATTAACCCATTTCTATTAATTTACTTGCTGCCACCTGGCTCATGGCTTGTTACTTCATCTCCTACATGTCATACTTCGTCTGCATCTGGCTGGTGACTCCACCTTCTTCTTCCCAGCATTCAATTATCTGCCCTGAAAATCCTGCCTAGCTATTGGCCATTTAGCTTTTTATCAAACCAACCACAGTGACATATTTTCACACAGTGTAAAGGAATATTCCACAACAGACATATCTCTAGGTGTCTTCAAGTGTTTGTCTAACCCAGAGCTTCCAAAGGAAATAAATCTCTGGCCAAAGTTAGATGCAGCATATTTGAGAGAGATCAAGGCCCTGGCCAAGGCTACAGCCACCATAGCTGCCAGCACCACCTTGATTCCAAAAGGGAATTTTTCACTTCTGGACTCCATTTCTTTGATAACTGGACCCTAGCGGTCATCCTCAGGGGGAGGAAGTGGTAAAATAAGGGAATAGACTTGGTGGATAGCTTTAGGAATGTAATCTAATGGTTTTACAAGGTAGAGGGAATGGAGAAGGATAAAAGGCAAAACCTGTCTTCATCATGTTTACCATGCTCAGTTTACCATGCTAAAGCCCTTCACAACTCTCTACTGAGTGCTGAGTCAAGGCAGAAAGTAAAGATTTCCTAGAATTCAATGACAATGAATGTACAACATACCCAAAATTATTATGGGCCACACTAAAAGTGGTGCTAAGAGGAAAGTTCATAGCACTAAGTGCCTGCATAAAGAATTTGGAGAAATCGCACACTAGCAATTTAACAGCATGCCTGGGAGCTCTAGAAAAAAAAAAGAAGCAAACACACCCAAGAAGAGTTGCAGCAGGAAATAATCAAACTGAGGACTGAAATCAATAAAATAGAAACAATGAGAACAAAACAAAGAATCAATGAAACAAAGAGTTGGTTCTTTGAGAAAATCAACCAGAAGAGCTAACAGTAATATTCCTCAAATCATCCACAAAATAAAAACATAAGGAGCATTGCCTAAAATAAACCAAGAAGAGATAAATAATTTAAACAGATCTATAACAAAGGTGGTGGTCTGTAACCTCAACACAGGGGGAGTGAATACATGGAGCCAACCAAGCAGGCTAAAATTATGAGCTCCTAGTTAAGTAACAGAATCTATCTCAAAAAAAGGTAGAGAGTGATTATGGAAGATACCCAACTTCAACTTCTGGCCTCTCAACATGTACATATAAGTGAATGAAATGTACCTACACACAGATATGCAAATCTACATACAGACTGCACACACACAAAGGAACATGCAGAGTCCCAAATGATAGTCATTATTCTCCTTGAGATTCTAAAAAGTAAACACTGCAGTGTAAAATTAACTAGTATTAGTAGTCAGATGAATCAGACTTTATATAATAAGAAAGAGAAGGAAACAAAAGATATTCTATTCAAGTTTACCCCCAAACTAAACATTCATGAAAAATAAGGAAGACATATCAAGAATAATTATAATCCTTATTTCTGCAACTGTTTGCATGGTCATAGCTGATATTTAAAATGATCTTCTTCTGCTATTACATTGTTCCTGTCCCTGGTCCCTTTGCCCTCAGCAAAGATGGTAAAATTAGTGCAATGTATGATACTACAGTGGCCTCTAAGTATGTTAGTGGAAGGAAGAATTGTACATTTTTCACTTTTTGAGAAAAGATTATAAAAAGCTAAGAGAAACCAAATACAAGACATCTTATAGCAGTTAGCCAAGGTGCTAATACAAAAGTCTTGAACAAAATTTAAGTTCTACTTAAGTGGATAGAGAAATTGTTAGAAAGTGAAAAAATCATATTGCCAACATAGAGAAAATCATAGTGGTCTGGATAGAAAATCAATCCAGACACAGCATTCCCCTCAGATAAAGGTCCTCATTCTCGTTAATTACATGAAGATGGAGCGAAGTGAGAAATGGACAGAAGAAATGTTTGAAATTAGCAGAGGTTGGTAGATGAAACTTAAGATGCAGTCTCCCTGACAGAAGAGCGCAAGAGGAAGCAGAGAAGTTTCCAGTTACACAAAAAATCTAGTTAAGATCATTTATGAAGGTAATGACGACACTAAACAATGGAGTTTTCTTTTGCCAGTGCTAGGGATTGAGCTGAGGTCCTTGTATATACTAGGCATGTGCTCAACCACTGAGCTATGTTTCCAATCTGTGGTTTTTGTTTACTTATTTTTGTTATGTAGTCTTATGATCTTCATTCAGAAATTTATTTATTCCCTCTTTTAAGGTTTTTTAAAACATATTCATAATTGCTATTTTGAAGTCTTTGTCCTGTGCTTCAGTCTCTGGTGAGACACTTTGTGCAGCCTTGGTACAGGGAGGAGGGGCTTGGACCTGCCTCAACAGAGTTGAGGTAGTGAAACTCACTATGTATTCAGGCTTGCCTCACATTCCCAGTCCTCCTATCTCAGCCCTCTGAGTCCTGCCATAGGCATGTGCCACCATGCCATGCCCAATTAGTAGAGGTATTCTTTTCTTTTCTTTTTATTTTAAGGCATGATCTCAGTTCAGACTAGCCTCCAAGTAGTTACATAGCTGAGGACAGACAACGTTCTGATCCTCCTATTTTCACCTTCTGGTTTGCAAGCATACACCACCATGTCCATGTGCGGCACTGAGGATTGAAGCCAGGGTTTTGTGCAAGCTCAGCAAACACTCTACCAACTGAACTACATCCCCAATCCAACTACAGAGTTTTGCAGTGTAGGTGAAACAACCTTTGGTTGGAAAAATACACCATCTTTAGGACCTTGGTTGTTGAAGAAAAGAAATCCACACATGGCTTCAAAGGACAGACCACTTCTTGTTAGACTCTAACACAGCTGTTTAAGTTAAATCCAATTTTCTTTTACCATTCTGAAAAATCCAAAGGCTTTTCAGAACTATAATAAGTCTTCTCTATGTGCTTTGTGTATGGAATAGCAGCCTGGGATAAGAGCTCAACTGTTTTACAACAGGGTTTGCTAAAAATATTAAACCCACTCCTGATATCTTCAGAAGAAGAGGCTTCCTTTCAAAATATTAGTGATTATTGATAAGACACCTTTTCACCCAACTCTTCTGATAGAGATGGATAGGGGTTTTTAATATCTTTAATGCCTGCTAATACAGCATCAAGGAGTCATTTTGGCTTTCTCACTATTTAAGGAATGCATTGCAGAAAAGACTATACATATCTTTTTCTTTTTGTTCTTTTGGTTTTTGAGACAAGGTTTCTCTGTGTAGTCCTGGCTGTCCTGAAACTTGCGCTGTAGACCAGGCTGGCCTCAAATTCAGAGATCCACCTGCTTCTGCCTCCAGGGTGCTGGGATTAAAGGCATGTGTCACTACTGCCCAGCTTATAAATATCATTTTAATAGCGATTTTGTTAATAATATGGCAAAGTAAATTGAAAGTCCTTTGGAAAAGATTTGCATTCTAGGAGGCATTAAAAACAATTGTGGGATTATGGATATGGCTCATGGGGTAAAAGCAGTGATGCCCAAACATAACCTGAGTTCAATCCCCAGAATTCATGTTAAAAACAGGATGTAGGGGTTGTAGAAATGGCTCAGAGGTTAAGAGCACTGGCTGCTGGCTGCTCTTTCAGAAGCCCTGAGTTCAATTCCCAGCAACCACATGATAGCTCCCAAGCATCTATAATGAGATCTGGTGCCCTCTTCTGGTGTCCAAGCATACATGCAGGCAGAACACTATACATAATAAATAATAATAAATAAATAAATCTTTAAAAATGGGATATGGAAAAAGTAGGAAACACTGCAAAACACTGGCATAGGAAAGGACTTTTAAAACAATATCCTGGTTGCTCAAGAAATAATGCCAACAACTGACAAACATGGCCTCATAAAATTAAAAGGCTTCTAGGTTCGATCCTCAGCTCCAAAGGATGTGGTCAATTGGGTGAAGAAACAGCCTACACAATGGGAGAGAAATCTTCACCAATAATACATCCAACAGAGGGATGATATCTAGACTACATGAAGAACTAAAAATGAAATAATAATAATAATCAAGACCCACTGCACCAATCTGGAACTGCTTGGAGTCTGAATCCAGAGTTCCAATGAGAATTTCATCTTAGAATGCAAACTGGAGTCTGAACAAACTCCCAGAGTCAACCCAACTCTTGTATCCCCTTCCTATTGTTGTCCCCTTGGAAATCATAGAGCCCAACTGAGAACTCCAGTTGGAGCCAGACAAAAACACTCCTCTCTTTTCTTGCCTGATCATCACATATCAGCTACCTTACTTATTGTGCAATCTGGAACCCTGAAACCCAGAGTGGCCTGAAGATTGAAAACCATGGTTTATCTGATTCACAACCTGACAGATTGGGGTAACAACAAAGACCTGAATACCAACCAAAAAAAAGATAGCCACACCAGGAAACAACACAAGCATCCTAACTCCAGATACCTAGATCCCATTGCAAAAACACATAGATGAGTAAGAAAATTACATGCCTCCTCCAGAAACAAGTATCCCTATTATAATATTCCCTGAGAAAGGGATCTTTTTATTAAGAGATTTTCTATTCATTTTACATATCAACCACAGATTCCCCTGTCCTCCATCCTCCCACTCCCCAGCCTTACCCCCCCACAACCCACCACCCATTCCCACCTCCTCCAAGGCAAGGTCTCCCATGGGGAGTCAGCAGAGCCTGGTACACTCCATTGAGGCAGGTCCAAGCCCCTCCTCCCTGCACCAAGGCTGCACAAAGTGTCTCACCAGAGACTGAAGCACAGGACAAAGACTTCAAAATAGCAATTATGAATATGTTTAAAAAAACCTTAAAAGAGGGAATAAATAAATTTCTGACTCAAGATCATAAAAACAAAAGCAGTTGAATGAAATAATGAAAGAATTCAAGATATGAAAGTAGAATTTAACTAAGAAATAGAATTGCTAAAGAAAAACCAAAATGCTCAGTATGATGGTGCAGGCCTTTAATCCCAGCACTTGGGAGGCAGAGGCAGGTAGATCTCTGTGAGTTCAATGCCAGCCTGGTCTGATTTACAAAGTAAGTTCCAGGACAGCCAGGACTGTTACACAGAGAAACCCTGTCTCAAAAAACAAAACAAAACAAAACAAAAACTGAAATGAAATTCAAAAAGAAAAAGATTGGGGAGAGAAATTAATAAAATTAGAGATTAAAAAGGGAGAGATTACAATAGATACTGAGGAAATCACAGACAAACATACATATCTTTTTTAAAAGATATATTCCAGCCTGGAGTAGTAGTGCAGGTCCTTTAATGCCAGCACTTGGAAGGCGGCCTGGTCTACAGAGTGAATTCCATGACAGCCAGAGCTACACAGTGATACACTGTCTTGAAAAAAACAAAGCAAGCAATTGACCAAAAACTGTATTCCACCAAACTGGAAAAAAACTAAGAGAAATTGATGGATTTAATATATACTATCAAAGTTAAATTTAGATGAACTAAATAATTCAAATCCACTAGTGGATTCCTTAAGTCCAAGTGGATCAAAGACCTCAACATAAATCCAGTTACTCTGAACCTGATAGAAGAGAAAGTAGGAAGTACTCTTGAATGCATTGGCACAGGAGATCACTTTCTAAATATAACACCAGTAGCACAGACACTGAGAGAAACAATCAATCAATGGGACCTGTTGAAACTGAGAAGCTTTTGTAGAGCAAAGGACATAGTCAACAAGACAAAGCAATAGCCTACAGAATGGGAAAAGGTCTTCACCAACCCCACATCTGATGGAGGGCTGATATCCAGAATATATAAAGAACTCAAGAAATTAGACATCAAAATGCCCAACAGTCCAATTAAGAAATGGGCTATAGAACTAAACAGAGAATTCTCAACAGAAGAAGCTCAAATGGCTGAAAGACATTTAAGGAATTGCTCAACATCCCTAATTATCTGGGAAATGCTAATCAAAACGACTCTGAGATACCACCTTACACCTGTCAGAATGGCTAAGATCAAAAGCACAGAAGACAGCTTATGCTGGAGAGGATGTGGAGCAAGGGGAACTTTCCTCCACTGCTGGTGGGAATGCAAGCTTGTACAGCCACTTTGGAAATCAATATGGCGCTTCCTTAGAAAATTGGGAATCCATCTCCCCCAAGACCCAGCTGTAGCACTCTTGGGCATATACCCAAGGAATGCTCAATCATACCACAAGGGCATTTGCTCAGCTATGTTCATATCAGCATTGTTTGTAATAGCCAGAACCTGGAAACAACCTAGATGCCCTTCAGCTGAAGAATGGATAAAGAAAATATGGTACATGTACACAATGGAGTACTACTCAGCAGAGGAAAAACAATGACATCATAAGGTTTGCAGGCAAATGGATGGATCTAGAAAAAAAATCATCCTGAGTGAGGTAACCTAGACTCAGAAAGACAAACATGGTATATACTCACTCATAGGAGGATACTAGATGTAAAACAAAGATGACTAGACTGCTACACAATTCCAGGGAGGCTACCTAGAAAACAGGACCCTAGGAAAGACACAGGGATTGTCCAATGACAGAGAAATGGATGAGATCTACATGAACAAACAACCTGGATGACAGTGGGAGTAATGAAGGGCAAGGTTCAAGGGAAAAAGAGCTTAGGGGAGCAGAAGATCCCAGCTGGATCAAGAACAGAAAGGGAGAACAAGGAATAACAGACCATAATAAATGAAGACCACATGAAAACAGGAATAGGCAGAGTGCTTGAGAGGTCCCCAGAAATCCACAATGATACATCCACTGTAGACTAGTTACAATGGTTAAGAGAAAGCCTGATCTGACCTAGTCTGGTGATCAGATGGCCAAACACCCTAACTGTCGTGCTGGAACTCTCATCCAATAACTGATGGAAGTGGATGCAGAGATCCTCAGCCAGGCCCCAGGTGGAGCTCTAGGAGTCCAATTGTTGAGAAAGAGGAGGGACTGTAAGAGTGTGAATTGTTGAGACCAAGATTGGAAAAGCACAGGGACAAATAGCCAAACAAATGGAAGCACATGAATTATGAACCAAGGGCTGTGGAGCCCCCAGCTGGATCAGGCCCTCTGGATAAGTGAGACAATTGAATAGCTTGAACTGTTTGGGAGGCACCCAGACAGTGGGACCCAGACCTATCCTTTGTGCATGAGCTGGCTGTTTGGAACCTTGGGCTTACACAGGGACACTTTGCTCAGTCTGGAAGGAGGGACTGGAGCTGCCTGTACTGAATCCACCAGGTTTAAATGAATCCCCAGGGCTGTCTTGGTCCTGGAGGAGATGGGAATGGAGGGGAGGGGATGGAGGAAAGGAGGGGTGGGGATGGGAGGGGAGGACAGGGGAACCCATGGCTGATATGTAAAAGTAAACCACAAAAATAATAAATAAAAAAGGAGGAAAAAAAACTTCATGTGGTAACAAAAAACATATGACAGCCAAAACAATCCTGAACAATAAAAGAACTGCTGGAAGTATCACCATTTGTGTTTGGTTTTTGTTTGTTGTTGCTATTGTTGTTGTTGTTTGGGGTTTGTTTTTTTTTTTCAAGATAAGTTTTCTCTGTGTAGCCCTGACTGTCCTAGAACTCTCCCTGTAAACCATATTAGCCTCAAACTCAGAGATCCTCCTCCCTCTGCCTCCCAAGAACTGGGATTAAAGGTGTGTGCCATCAAAGCCCAGTTTTGGTTTTTAAGCTGTGCTACAGTGCAATAATAATAATAATAATAATAATAATAATAATAATAAAAACAGCATAGGCTGGGCGGTAGTGGTACAAGTCTTTAAGCAAGAAGATCTCTGAGTTTGAGGCCAGCCTGGTTTACAGAGTGAGTTCCAGGACAACCAGAGCTACACAGAGAAACCTTGTCTTGAAAAAACAAAAACCAACCAACAAACAAAAAACTAGCATGATATTGATCAATGGAATTGAGCTGGCACAGACACAATTCCACACACCTATGGACACCTGACATGTTTTCTTAAATAATCTTCACTTAATGGTGTTGATCAAACTGGATAGCGCATGTAGAATGAAACTGACTTTTATCTCTCACCCTACACAAAAGGCAACTCCAAATGGATCAAGGATATCAATGTAAGACCAAATACCCTGAATCTGATAGAAGAGAAAGTAGGCAGTATATATGAATTTGTTGTCACAGGAAAAGACTTTCTGAACTAGATCCAATAGCGCAGGCATTAAGACTGTGGTTGTTTGAAAGAAAATGGTCTTGTTTGAGGAAGTGTGTCACTGTGGAGGCGGGCTTTGAGGTCTCCTATATGCTCAAGCCATGTCCAGTGAGACAGACCACTTTCTGCAAGTCAAGAAATAGTACTCTCAGGGGGTGGGGGAGGAAGGGCAGAGGGGAGCGGAACATGAGGGATCAAGATGGTTGAGCTGGGGAAGGGATGGAGAAGGAGAGCAACGAAAAAGATATCTGGATAGAGGGGGAGCCATTGTGGGGTTAGTGAGAAATCTGGTTGCTGTGGATATCGCTCTGTGTAAATAAAATTCTGATTGGCAAGTAGCCAGGCAGGAAGTATAGGCGGGACAAGCAGAGAAGAGAATTTGGGGAACAGGAAGGTAGAGGGAGAGACACTGCCAGCCGCTGCCATGACAAGAAAGATATAAGGTACTGGTAAGCCATGAGCCACATGGCAAAGTATAGATTAATAGAAATGGCTAAATATAAGAGTGAGAGCTAGACAATGGTAGGCCTGAGCTAATGGCCAAGCAGTTTAAATAATATGTGTCTGTGTGTTTATTTTATAAGTGGGTCGTTGGACTAACAGGGCTTGGCGGGGGCTGGAGAGAAGGTCTCCAACTACACCTGGTGCCAGGGCAACTCCCAGGAATCCACAAGGATGACCCCAGCTAAGACTCCTAGCAAAAATGGAAAGAGTGCCTGAACTGGCCTTCTCCTGTAATCAGACTATTCTAATTGTCATCATAGAACCTTCATCCAGTAACTGATGGAAGCAGATGCAAAGATTCACAGCCAAGCATTGGGCCAAGCTCTGGGAGTCCAGTCAAAGAGAGGGAAGAGGGATTATATGAGCAAGTGGGCTTCAAGATCATGATGGGGAAACCACAGAGACAGATGACCCAAGGTTTTTGGAGCTCGGGGACTCTAGACTGATCGCCAGGGAGCCTGTGTGGGACCAAACAAGCCTCCCTGAATGTGGTTGACAGTTGTGTAGCTTGGTCTGTTTGTGGGGCCCCTAGCAGTGAGACCAGGATCTGTTCCTGATACATGAGCTGGCTCTTTGGAACCTATCCCCTATGGAGGGATGCCTCACTCACCCTTGATGCAGGGGGAAGAAGCTTGTTCCTGCCTCAACTTAATATGCCATGCTTTGTTGACTCCCATGGGAGGCCTTACCCTTTCTGAGAAATGGATGGGAGGGGTAGAAATAAGGTGGTGGGTGGGAACGGGAGGAGAGAGGGAGGAAAACTGTGGTTGTTATGTAAAATATTTTTAATTAATAATAAAAAAGAAATTAAAAAAACTGAACACTCCAGTTTAAAATTGGATATAAATTTAAACAGAGTTCTCAAAATATGAAACACAAATGGTTGAGAAAGACTTTTTAAAATGTTTAATCCCCAGCATTGAAAAAATATATTGCCCACGCCAGGCTGTGGTGGCGCACGCCTTTATTCCCAGCACTCGGGAGGCAGAGCCAGGCAGATCTCTGTGAGTTCGAGGCCAGCCTGGGCTACCAAGTGAGTTCCAGGAAAGGCACAAAGCTAAACAGGGAAATCCTGTCTCAAAAAAATCAAATATATATATATTGCCCAGCCACCCAACTTTCAGCAATCATCACTTGTTTAACCAGCAGCCACCAACACTAAGGCAAAACCTCCAAAGGATAAAACGATTACAACTTTCTGAAGGCTGAGATAAGGGACTGCTGGATTATTCTTTAGCAAGAACGTCTTTTTAATTCAGTTTTAAGACATTGTAATATTTACATTTATAAGACTGTAGTATAGTACAAACATAACCTTTATATGCATGAAAAAATTATAAGCTTCATACGGGAAACTTCATTTTAATATTCACTTTATAGCAGTGGTCTGGAACCCAACCCAACATCTCTGAGGTGTGTCTTTTGTCCTATTGACTTGCCATTTCTGTTGTTTTCACGTGACATGACAACATTTAGAGATGCTCTAAAGAACATCCTATATGGCAGGCATATCCACGCTTGCCTCCATTGTGGAATAGGAACCTGATGCATTGCCAGCTTTCCTTTTGGTAATCAAGATCCACCATCACAGCCAATATAGTAACCCATTCACTGCTGTGTATGTGGGAAGCACAAGGGCCTAAAAGTAATTGCTTTGGCTTCTGGTTCAGTGAGAACACTGTGTCTCCTGAAAGAAGCATTCTACTCTTTGGAACTAAGACCTCTGGACCAGAAATCAAAAGGTCACTGTGATGGTTAATACTGATTGATCCTCAACCTGATCTGATTTGGAAAAAACTATGACACAGGCCTCTGGAAAGGTTTCTTTTCTTTTTTTTTTTTAAAGATTTATTTATTTATTATTATTATGTATACAATATGTATGACTGCAGGCCAGAAGAGGGCACCAGATCTCATTACAGATGGTTGTGAGCCACCATGTGGTTGCTGGGAATTGAACTCAGGATCCCTGGAAGAGCAGTCAGTGCTCTTAACCTCTGAGCCATCTCTCCAGCCCATCTGGAAAGGTTTCTAAGGGAATTTCAAGAAAGATTTTCCTGGGGAGGGAGGGCAGGACCTTCCCCCAGAGTTGGTAGCACCTTCCAGTGGGTGGCCAAGATACCAAGAGGTCTGCGGGAAAAGCAATGTGGCTTGCCTGACTACCTTCGCTTCTTGCTGCTGCCACTGCTGCCATTGCCACTGCCACCATCTTTTCTGACATCATATCCCAGCCTTCCAATGCACACTGAAGACCAGCAACTCTCCAGGAATCTTTCAAATCTTCAGTGTCAGGTTGAGACTACTCTGTGAGTTTGAAGGCAGCCTGGTTTACAGAGTTTTAAGACGGCCAGAACTTTACAGAGAAACCCTGTCTCAAAAAAAAACATAAGGAAAAAGAATAAAATCTATGTACTTCTTTATATCGCTCTGTAACTTCCTGACCAGAATCACTAATGTTTCTCATATAAATTATTACAACAGCCTCATAAAATGATCTTACCTACACTTGTGGTCCATTTTCTACACACACTCAGAGTGATCTTTTAGAAATTTAAACATGACATTTTCTTTAGTCAACAAGGATAAACATTTAATTTTTAATTTATTATTTGTGCATATGAGCACACACACGTGCCATGATGCGTACAATTTTCAGGAGTTGGTCCTCTCATTCCACATTTCTGTATATTTTGGGGATCAAATTCAGGTCATGTATGTGTATATATGTAAAAGCATCACACAGTACCTCAGAGACATGCAAAGTTATGATTTGTAATTCAAATAATATTTAGACATGTGATGGTACACACCTGTAGTTCCAATTCTGGGGAAGGCTGAGACAGGAGGTTCACCCAGAACTGAGGATTTAGAGATCAGCCTAGACAACATAGTGAGACACTGTTACAAATAAAAGAAAAAATAAAGGCTGAGGATGCAAATCAGTGGTCAAGTGCTTACCTAGCATGTACAATGCACTGTGTTCAATTCCCAGCACTGAAAATAAGGAGAAGAAACTAAAGTTAGCATGATGGTACACACCTGAACTCAGGCATCAAGTTCAAGGAGAGCCTGGGCTGTATACACAGTGAATTCCAGGCTTACTGGGGCTTCATAGTAAAACCATGTTTCAACAACTCCCTCCAAAAGAGACTAGCATAGTAGCACATGGCTGTAACCTCAGTACTTGGGAGGTAGAGGCAGAAAAATCAGGAGTTCAGAGTAACCTTCTGGCTACACAAGTTTAAGGCCAGCCTGAAATACAGGAAACCCTGTTTCAAAAAGGAAAACACTCCCTGGAAAGCCAGCAGCCACACCAGCCAAGGAGTCGGGTATACGATCTTTGCTCTCCCTCCTGCCCCTGATCCCAATCCTCCAGTCATACCCCCAGCTTTGTAGCAGACGCACCTGCTGCGGCCTCTCTTTCCTCTTTGCCCCTATTCTTAGGGGTCTCCACTAACCCTGATGGCACACTCAGCATTCCTCCTTTCTGTAGATTCTCTCAGTGCCTCACGCATATTTTACCCCATCCTCATTCCTTAGTGTTAGTTAGAATATGTTCTACCCAGGACCTCCAGTGGCCACACATCACAGGATTTCAGGAACATTCCCTACCAAGAAATCCATAGCCATCACAACCTCCTAAGAACCAAAAAGGGCAATAGAAACCAATGAACAGAACACCCACCTAACCAAGACAAGACCAGATATCAGCACCTAGAGTTACAGTTATCCCAAACCCAGACGCCATCATAAAAAGACCATCAATACCAAAGAATACAATCTGTCTCTGCTAGAGCTCAGCAACCCTACTACCGTAAGCCCTAAGAAATGCACTATAACTAAAGTACAAGACAAGGACTTCAAAATAGCTTTATGAATATGCTCAAGATTCTTAAAGAAGATATGAATAAATCCCTTAAAGAAATCTATGAAAACACAAACTGCAATGAAATGAAGAAAACAGTTCCAGACGTGAAAGTGGAAATAGAATCATTAAAGAAAACCAAACTGAGGGAAAACAAGACATGAAAAATTTATGAACTCAATCAGGAACCTCAGAGTCAAGCTTCACCAACAGAATACAAGAGACAAAAGACAGAATCTCAGGCATTTGAGACAAGATAGAAGAAATGTCAAAGAGAATGTTAAGTCAAAAAAAAGAAAAATCTAAACACAAAAAATCCAGAAAATGTGGGACGCTATGAAAAGACCAAATCTATGAATAATAGGAACAGAGGAAGAAGAAACCTACAGCAGAGGCTCAGAAAACACAATCTAAAAAGTAGGTGCCTATCAAGGTGCAAGAAGCATAAAACACCAAATATACTGGACCTGAAACTCCCCATAACACATGTCTTAGTTGGGGTTTCTATAAAGGAAAACGTTTCATTAACATGGCGGCTTACAGTTTCAGAGGCTCAGTCCATTATCGTCATGGCAGGAAACATGGCCATGTTCAGGCATACAAGGTGCTGGCTACATCTTGATCAGAAGGCAACAGAAAGTGGACTGAGTATCATGCTGAGCAAAACTTGAGCAAAAGAGACCTCAAAGCCCAAACCCACTGTGACATATTTCCTCCAACAAGGCCACACCCTTTGGGGGCAATTTTCTTTCAAAACTCCACAACACAAAATAATCAAAATACTAAATGCACAGATCAAAGAAAGAATATTAAAAACTGCAAAAGAAAAAGACCAAATAACATATAAAGAAAGACCTATTAGAATAACAACTTACTTCTCTAAAAGCCACAAGGACCTAGACAGATGTTCTACAAACTAAAAGAAACCACAGATGCCAGCCCAGACTACTATACCAAGTGAAATTCTCAATCACAATAGATACAAAAAGAAAGACATTCTACAATAAAACCAAACAATATCTATCTACAAATCCATCTCCACAGGAAGCACTTGAAGGAAATGTCAACCCGAGAAGGTTAACCACACTCAATAAAACACTGGGAATAAATAATCTCAGACAAACAAATATAAATTGGGGGGGGGGCACACCACAACAACAAAATAAGAGGAATCGACAAATAGTACTCATTAATATCTCATAACATCAGTGATCTCAGTTCCCCAACAAAAAGACAAAGATGAACAGAATAGTTGTGAAAACTGGATCCATCTTTCTGCTGCATCCAAGAAACAGACCTTAACGTCAAGGATAGACACCATCTCAGGGTAAAGGGTTGGAAAAAATATATTCCAAGCAAATGGACCTAAGAAGTAGCCATTTTAATACGTGACAAAATAGACTTCAAACCAAAACTAATCAGAAGAGATGGGAAGGACACTATATAACTCATCAAAGGAAAAATCCACCAAAAGGACATTGCAATTCCTAACATCTATGCCTTAAATACAAATCCACCCAAGTTCATAAAAGAAACAATACTAGAGCTTAAATCACATACTGAGCCTCATACAATGATAGTGGGAGATGTCAACACACCACTCTCACCAATAGAGAAGTCATCCAGACAAAAACTAAACAAATAAATGTTGAAGCTAATTGATATCATAAACTAAATGGACCTAACAGATATTTACAGAACATTTCATCCAAACACAAAAGAATATACCTTCTTCTATGCACTTTATGGAACTTTCTCTAAAATTGACCATATACTTGGACACAAAGCCTAGTGTCAACAGATATAAGAAAATTGAAATAACATCCTGCATCCTATCATAACACCACAGACTAAATCTGGATTTCAACAACAACAGAAACAACAGAAAGCTTACAAATTCATGGAAAGAAAAACTCTCTACTGAATTTTAAAAATGGGTCAAGACAGAAATTTAAAAAGAAATTAAAAACTTTCTATAATTGAATGAAAATGAATACACAACATACACAAACCTATGGGACACAATGAAGGCAGTTTTAAGAGGAATGTCCATAGCATCAAGTGCCTACATAAAATAATTGGTGAGGAACTCATACTAGCAATTTAGCAGCACACCTGAAAGCTCTAGAACAAAAAGAAAAAACAACACCCCAAAACAGTAGATGGCAAGAAATAATCAAACTGAGGGCTGAAATCAACAAAAATAGAAACAAAAACATACAGTGAATCAATGAAACCATTGGTTCTTTGAGACATCCAATAATATTGACAAATATTTACATAAATTAACTAAAAGGCAGAGAGAGACTATCCAAATTAACAAAATTGGATAAGAAAGGCGGGACCTAACAACAGATACCAAAGAAATCTAGAGAATTATAAGAACACACTTAAAAAAAACTGTACTCCACCAAACTATATTTGGTAAATATAAAAGAAATTGATAATTTTCTTGATATATACCACCTACCAAAGTCAAATCAAGATCACATAAGCTATTTAAACAGGTCTATAGCCCCTAGTGGAATAGAAGCAGTCATTAAAAGTCTCTCAGAAAAAAAAAACACACACACACACACACGATCAGATGGTTTGGGGTCAGAATTCTACCAGAGTTACAAAAAAGAATTAATGCTAATACTCTTCAGATTACTCCACAAAACAGAAACAGAAGGATGTAGCATGAATCCTAAATGGTCCTATTAATAAAATCAAACCTGGAGCCAGGTATTGGAGTGAACGCTGGAAGATCAGAGAAGCAGAACAAGCCACAGCCACCTTACCTTTCCAATTCCTCAGCTGATCCTGTTTCCTCAGACTGGAAGCCTCTGAGTCCTCATCCAGAATCAATCTCAGCTGAACTGCTGCTCAAAAGCCTAAAAGCTTAACCTGCTTCTAGTTCCTCATCCTCATGCCTTAAATAACTTTCTGCTTTCTGCCATCACTTTCTGGGATTAAAGCCTTGTGTTGCCATGCCTGGCTGTTTCCAGTGTGACTTTGCACTCACAGAGATCCAAACGGATCTCTGCCTCTGGAATGCTAGGATTAAAGGCGTGTGTGCCACTATTTCCTGGCCTCTATATCTAGCAGCTGTTCTGTTCTCTGACCCCAGATAAGTTTATTAAGGTGCACAATATTTTGGGGAACACATTACCACCACAGAAGGAACATTGCCAAATTCATTCTATGAGGCTACAGTTACCCTGATATCCAAACTACATAAAGACCCAAGAAAGAAAGAGAATTACAGACCAATTTCCTTTATGAAATAGATGCAAAAATACTCAATAAAATACTTGCAAACTGATTCTAAGAACACTTTAAAAAGATCATCCAACATGATCAAGTCAGCTTCATTCTAGAGATGATTCCCAACATATGAGAATCAATAAATGTAATCCACCAAATATATAGACTGAAAGACATGATCATCTTATTGGATGCAGAAAAGGCCTTTGACAAAATTCAACACTGCTTCATAATAAAAGTACTGGAGAGATTATGAATAAAAGGGACACACCTCAACATAATAAAAGCAGTTACAGAAAGCCCAAAGCCAACATCAACTTACATGGAAAATAAACTCAAAGAAATTCCACTCCAAGCAGGAGCAAGACAAGTTGTTCTCTCCATACCTATTCAATATAGTACTTGAAGTCTTAGCTAGAGCAATAAGATATCTGAAAGCCATCAAGGGGATACAAATAAGAAGGGAAGAAGTCAAAGTATTGTTATTTGCAGATGACACGATATTATATATAAGTGACCCTAAAAATTCTGCCAGGAAACTCCTACAACTGATAAATACCTTCAGGAAAGTATCTGTATATTAGCTCACAAGAATTAACTCACAAGAATCAATAGCCTCCCTATATACAAATGATAAACAGACTGAGAAAGAAATCATGGAAACAACACCCTTTACAATAGCCACAAGTAATATAAAATATCTTGGGGTAACTAAGCAAGTGAAAGACTTGTATAACAAAAACTTCAAGTCTTTGAAAAAAGAAATTGAAGAAGATATCAGAAGATGGAAAGATTCCCCCATGCTCATGGATGGGTAAGATTAATATAGTAAAAATGGTCATCCTACAAAAAGTAATCTACAGATTCAATGCAATTGTCAAAATTTCAATATAATTTCTTTTCTTTTCTTTCTTTTTCTTTTTCTTTTTTGTTTGTTTGTTTTTGTTTTGTTTTTCTGTATCCCTGGCTATCCTGGAACTCACTATGTGGACTAGGTTGGCCTCTAACTCACAGAGATCCACCTACCTCTGCCTCCCAAGTGCTGGGATTAAAGGTGTGCACCACCACCTGGCTCCACAATTTCTCACAGAAGTTGAAAGGACAATTTTCAGCTTCATTTAGAAACACAAAAAACCCAGGAGAGCTAAAACAATTCTGAATAATAAAAGAACTACTGGAGCTATTGTCATCCCTGATCTCAAATTGTAATACAGAGCTACAGTAATAAAAATTCATGGTATTAGCACAAAAACAGACAAGTTAATCAATGGACTCAAATTGAAGACCCAGGCACAAATCCATACACCTATGGACACTTGGTTTTTTTGTTTGTTTTTGTTGTTGTTGTTGTTGTTTTTTATAAAGAAGCCAGAAATACACACTGGGAAAAAAAAGACAGCATATTCAAAAACAGTGCTGGTCAAACTGGATGGCTTCATGTCAAACTGGATGGCTTCATGTAGAAAATTCCAAATAGAGCTATAATTACCACCTTGCACAAAACTCAAGTCCAATTGGATCAAAGACCTCAACATAAATCTAGATACAATGAACCCAAGAGAAGAGAAAGTAAGGAATCCCTTGAACTCACAGGAAAAGACTTCCTGAACAGAACATCAATAGCACAGGCACTAAGATGAGAAAAGATTTTCACTAACTCCATATCCAATATAGAGCTGATATATAAAATATATAAAGACCTTTTAAAGGGGGTATGAAGAAAATAAGCCAATTTGAAAATGGGATGCAGAGAATTCTCAATAGAGAAAACAACTGAAATGGCTAAGAAACAAAGAAATGTTCAACATACTTAGTCATCAGGGAAAGGCAAGTCAAAACTATTTTGAGATTTCATCTTACACCAGTCAGAATGGCTGGGATCAGTAAAACAAAGGACGCCTGATGTTGTCAAGGATGTGGAGTAAGGGGAACATTCATCCATTGCTGGTGGGGGTGCAAACTCATACAGAACTATGGAAATCAGTGTGGCAGTTCCTCAGGAAGCTGGGGAATCAATCTACCTTAAGATCTACATATACCATTCTTGGGCAAATATCCAAAGGACACTGCATAGACACTACTGCAGAGATACTTGCTAAACTGTGTTCATTGCTGCTCTAGTCATAATAGCCAGAAATTAGAAATAACCTAGAGGCCATTGATGGATGAATAAATGAAGAAAATGTAGTTCATTTACCCAATGGAATATTACTCAGCAGTTAAAAGAAAGGAGCCAGGCGGTGGTGGTGCATGCCTTTAATTCCAGCACTTAGGAGGCAGAGGCAGGTAGATCTTTGAGTTCAAAGCCAGGCTGGTCTACAGAGTGAGTTCCAGGATAGTTAGGGCTATACAGAGAAAACTTGTCTTGGAAAGAAAAAAAAAAAGCAATGCTGAAATTCATAGGTAAATGCTAGGGGGGAAAAGCATCCTGAGTGATGTAACTCACACCCCAAAAGACAAATACTGTATGTATACTTATATGTAGATGTTAGCTGTTAAGTCTTTGATAAGCAGACTACAATCTATTTAACCACAGAAGTGAGGTAGAGAGTAGGGGACTAGGGTGGAGGAAAGGATATCCTTACGAAGGGAAAACAAAATAAATCATTATGGGTGGACAAGGACTGGATCTGGAAGATCAAATGGAAGGCTATAGGAGGGCGAGGGAAGGAATACATGGAGGGACAGCTAAAACTAAGGGCCTTTGAGGGATATGAAGACTGAATACATTGAAGCTTCCTAAAATATATACATGTATAAAGGCAATCTAAATCTAAATTAAATTACCAAATTATGAGAGAGACAGAGCCTCAACTGGACATGTTTCATCACCAAATGAAGCTTCCAGTACCTGGAATGGGTTACATCTAATCAAGTTGTTTGCTAAAGGGGTCCCTTGAGATCTCCTAAACAACCCTGGCTTTTGCCAAAGTTGTTAGCTGCTCTCCACAAACTGACACTAAAACCTTATTTGTTGCTGAAGAAGAACACCTACATAACTCATCAAACATGGAGAAATGGAGCTGGTACCTATGTAGAGCTTTCATCCCTACTGCTTAGTATTCATGGGACTGGAAGGTCTCTTTGCTACCAAAGTAGAAAGATAAACACCAACCCAGCTACAAACCCTTCTGTCTACAATGTTGACCTGCCTGCAAGATGTACCAGTACAATGGAGGCACAAAACTTTTCAGAATCGTCAATATCTAATTGAATTTAAGGCTCATCCTATGAGATGGACCCCATTCCTGAAACTGTTTGGGTGACCAAGAACCTGAGACTAGATGATAGCCTAGGGACCTAGGACAAAACCAAATACTACTGTTCTGCTAAAGGAATGTAGCAATAAAATGACTCCTAAAGACATTCTGTTATACTCATAGATCAGTGCCTTGCTCGGCCATCATCAGAGAAGCTTCCTCCTGTAGCAGCAGATGGGAAGAAATACAGAGACCCACAGCCAGACAATATGTAGATAGTGAGTGACCTTGGAGCACTAAATGAGATGTCTCCTTCAAACCCTGCTCCTTAAGGCTCAGGGAAACCTGCAAAAGAGGAACTGAAAAGATTGTAAGAGCCAAAGGGGATTGAGGACACTAAGGAATCAAGGCCTTCTGAACACAGCAGGACTGATGCACATGTGAACTCACAGACATTGTGGCAGCACACACAGGGCCTGCACAGTTCTAAGCCAGATGGTGTCCCAGCACTGAGAGGGGAAAGGGATACATGCTCCTGTCTATAAACCAAAAGCCATTTCCAACTGATAACCATTCCGTAAGAGTTAGTTTTCTCCAGTGAAGTCTCACTGGGTATACAAACCACACTTAAGGGCATGTCTCATGCCCAACAGTAATTGGCCAACACAAAAAGAATGAACTCTGTGGCCAGTTTGGAGGTTCTTTGTCTCATAAGGTTTTGTCAGGACTTCTGTTTGTTTGTTTTTACCTTTCAGGTCCTTTATGTGTATATTATGGCTTCCAGTTTTGCATTTTAAAGGGACTCGTGTGTGTCTCTGCATCTGTGTTTCTTGTGCTTTTTCTTTGGCTCTTTTTCTTCTGCTTGTTTGTTTGTTTTGTCCTATTCTGATTTGTTTGCTTTTGTTTTATCTTCTTTTATTATTGTTCTTTAGACTACAATACCTCAAAGATATGTAAAGTTATGATTTGTAATTCAAATAATATTTAGACATGTGATGGTACACACCGCCTTAGTGCATGAGCTGGCTGTTTGGAACCTTGGGCTTACACAGGGACACTTTGCTCAGCCTGGAAAGAGGGGACTAGACCTACCTGTACTGAATCCACCAGGTTTAAATGAATCCCCAGGGGAGTCTTGGCCCTGGAGGAGGTGGGAATGGAGGAGAGGGGCTGGGGGGAAGGTGGGGATGGGTGCAGGAAGGGGGAGGACAGGGGAACCCATGGCTGATTGTAAAATTAAAACACAAATATAATAATAATAAAAAAGAAAAAAGAAGCCTGTTTGTTTTATAAGGAGGGGGAGAAAAGTTGTGGATGCACATAAGAGGGGAGATGAAAGGATCTGGGAGGTGTTAGGGAAAGGAAAACCATAATCAGAATATAAATTGTCCAAAAATATATTTTCGGGGCTAGAGAAGTGGCTCAGTGGTTAAGAGCACTGGCTGCTCTTCTAGAGAATCCAGGTTCAATTCCCAGCACTCACATGGCAGCTCACACATGTCTGTAACTCCAGTTCCAGAGGATCTGACACCCTCATACAGACATAGATGCAGGCAAAAAAAAATTATAAAAAAAGAAAAACATATTTTTCAACAAAAGAAAAAAAACTGAAGAAAAGAGAAAAAAGAAGCTGAGTGTGAGGTACATGCCCATAATCCTAACACTTCAAAGGCCCAGGCAGGAGGATCATAGTGAGCCTCTGTCTAAAACCAAAACCAAAACAAATCTGGGCTGACAAGATGGTTCAGCGAGCAAAGTACTTGCCACTAAGCCTGACAGAGGATCTGCATTTCAGTGCCTAGAATCCACATGACAGAAGGAGAGAACCAACACGTAATCCCATCTCTCTTCTCTCCCTCTCCCTCTCCCTCTCCCTCTCCCTCTCCCTCTCCCTCTCCCTCTCCCTCTCCCTCTCCCTCTCCCTCTCCCTCTCCCTCCCTCTCCCTCTCCCTCCCTCCCTCCCTCCCTCCCTCCCTCCCTCCCTCCCTCTCTCTCTCTCTCTCTCTCTCTCTCTCTCTCTCACACACACACACACACTCTCTCTCTCTCTCACACACTCTCTCTCTCTCTCTCTCTCTCTCTCTCTCTCTCTCTCTCCCTCTTTCCCTCCTTCCCTCTCTCTTGCTCTCCCTCTTCATATATTTAATAAAGGAAATGATTAAAACAGCCGTAGCAATATGAGCAAAATATATGAATTAACACTCAGAATAAAGTACAGCAATCTAGCTTTCATATAGTTGAAAAAGCACACAAAATCATAATAAAATAAATGTAATTGCAAGCTATCAAGGAATAAACATTTTTTGCCTTTCAGATATGTGTTTGGTGACTTTTTTCCTTTTTTGAGACAAGCACTCACCCAGGATGGCCTTGATCTTTGAGCCTCAGCTTCCCAAAGGCTGGGCTTACAGGGAGACACCATTGTGCTCAGCCAGAAGACAAAGGTTTTTTTTTTTTTTTTAAGATTTATTTATTTATTTATCATGTACACAGAAGAGAGCACCAGATCTCATTACAGATGGCTGTGAGCCACCATGTGGTTGCTGGAAATTGAACTCAGGACCTTTGGAAGAGCAGTCGGTGCTCTTAATCTCTGAGCCATCTCTCCAGCCCCTAGAAATGTTTTGCATTGCTATGGAAAACTGACACTGTGTTCAGTGTAATAATATCTAAAAAAAAGTTAAGTGACATATCCAGGACCCGGAAACACCTAAAGATAAAATTTTTGTTGTTGTTTTTGGGGGTTTTGTTTTGGTTTGGTTTGGTTTGGGTTTTGGGTTTTGGGTTTTTGTTTGTTTGTTTGTTTGTTTGTTTGTTTTTGGAGACAGGGTTTCTCTGTGTAGCTTTGCGCCTTTCCTGGAACTCACTTGGTTTGTTTGTTTGGCTATGTAACCTTGGCAGACCTGGAACTCGCTCTGCAGACCAGGCTGGCCTCAAACTCAAAGAGGGCTGCCTGCCTCTACCTCCCTAATGCTGGGATTAAAGGTGCACACTGCCACTCCCCTGTTTTATGCTGCACTGTTAACAGTCGCAAAAGATTGAAAATAAGTACCATAAAAACCGAATTAAATACAATTTCATATTCTCCTTCTACAGAATACAACATAGCCATCACAAAATAATCAAACAAGTGGATGGCTCATTGGCTAAGAGTTTGGATCCTAGTACCTGTGTGGCAAGCCAATGTCCTCACAAACACTTATAACCCCAGCTCCAAGTGGGACAAAGACATCTATGAAATAATCTTCTAAAAACATTCAACCTTGCCGGGCGTTGGTGGCGCACGCCTTTAATCCCAGCACTCGGGAGGCGGAGCCAGGCAGATCTCTGTGAGTTCGAGGCCAGCCTGGGCTACAGAGTGAGTTCCAGGAAAAAGGCGCAAAGCTACACAGAGAAACCTTGTCTCAAAAAAAAAAAAAAAAAAAAAAAAAAATCAACCTTTAAAAAAAAAATGTTTAAGCTAAACTTTCCATGTAATAAAATGTGGCAATTGATTTAGCTATTCTACTAATGGGCATTTAGATTTCTAGTATTTGCCAACTGTCAACGAAGATTTTCTGTCTCTCTACAACACATCTTTATTTTTAATATAGTAACATGATTCCAGATACTCCAGTTTATCTCGCTCTTCCCATTCCATTCTTCTGCAGACTGAGCTCCGGCAGGTGAAGGCTGACTGGACCTTTGTGTTAACTGCACATATTGTAATGTTCTTTACTTAACTCTGAAATGCAACCATTGTCAGAGAGGGCAGGCTAGCACAACTCACCCAGAGAGCTAACTGGCTTGCTTGCCTTGCTTCTGATGCCCTTTCCTCTACCAGAAGTTCTTGAGTTGGTTCTGATTGTTCCTCAGGTAGACCTTGATCCTGGTTGTCAATTCCAAAGGTCCAAAAGGTGGTGGGCTTTATGAGAAAGCACATCAAGAATCATGAAAGCCAGAAATACACAAGGAATGTGGCTTCATTTAGGACTGAATTGCGCGCGGGGGGAGGGGGGGGGGCAAGGAAATAAATTACAGCAAATCCAAAGGAAAACATCGGAACAGAAAATGCTCTAAAAAAGACTGTGGCAGTAATGCTTTGGCCTTGAGAATCTGGTTGGCACAGCAACAGCTTAAGGACCTTGGCAGCAGGCAGAGCAGCTACAGTGTATTTTAAATGAACAGAGAACCACAGCCCAGGAGACTGCTTTAGCTTTAGAAGTGTCAGAAGGCAAACCAAAGGATTGTGTGGAAATAAAAGTACAGAAGGGTTAAGATCTTAGAAGTTGAAAGAGAAAAGAGGGATATGCCCCAAAAGATGGTCCTTAGTCTGAAAGCAACATGTGTGTACATAGAGATCACTGTATTATTGTCGCTGTCAAAATATTACAGGTGTATTTATTACATAATTATTTAAATGTATTTATGCACATTTAAGGCCAACAAATGATGTTTTGATAGGAACTCAGAAAAGAAGACTATATTTTCCTGTTATTGGGTCCAGGAGGGGTAATTCTGACTCAAACTTAATGGAAAATAAAGGAAACAAGAAAAAGAAACTGTAAACTGGAATGACTTTCCATTCCTTCCAACAAGGAAACCCAGATTCAGAAAGATTTTGAGGTGCCCTCTGAAAATCACAAAAAGTGACAATAATAATATCACTTCTGTAACCTCAGAACTTGAGAGATGGAGGCAGGAAAGTCAGGAGTTCAAGGACATTCTCAGCTACCTAGCAAGTTTGAGACAAGCCTCAGCTATGTGAGACTCTGTTTCAAAACTCAAACCATAACCAGGCATGATTGCATATGCCTTTAATCCTAGCTTTCAGGAAACAGAAGCAGGCAGATAACATCTATGAGTTTGAGAGCACTGCAAGTTCCAGGCCACTCAGGGCCATACAGAGAGACCCTGTCTTTTTAAATCAATAATAATAATAATAATAATAATAATAATAATAATCAGACTACCCAACTTCCCTGCATGACTAACTACAAAACATTCAGAAAGACCCTTAAGAGGGCTGAGTGGCTATGAGCACTCGCTGTTCAGCCTGACAACCTAATTTGAATTAATTCCTGGAACCAGAAGGCCTTTATGGTGTACATCTTTAATCTCAGCACTCGGGAGGCAGAGGCAGGTGGATCTCTGTGAGTTCGAGGCCAGCTGGTTTACAAAACAAGTTTCAGTACAGCCAAAGCTGTTAAACCTGTCTTATTATTATTATTATTATTATTATTATTATTATTATTATTTCTGGAACCCACGTAGGAGAAGGAGCAAACCAACACTTGCAAGTTGTCCCCATATATGTACTGTGATACATATAGTCACACGCACACACTGGAAAGTGGAGAAAATATTTTTAATTTCAGAAAAATACTTTAAAGGGAAAGAGACTATGATGAGCAGCTTAAGAGACAGCAGGCATTTTTAGTGAGTTTTAAGTGATGCCATGCTTGTCCTTTGGGCAGCAGGATAAACTGGGTCAGGAAGGAAGAGACCCATGATTCTGAGAAGGGAAGGGGATGAAAGAATTCACTTAAGGAGAATTTTAACATCTGTGAGTCAGCTCTGTGTTACAGGAAGGAATGATGCAGATACCTCCCAGAAGAAAGATACTCCACATACGAATGTGAAAGGGGTCAAAGATGTGTGTTTCAGAATGGTGGACGCTTTCAAGAGTTCCAAAACTTATTTGTAGTTCTCACTAGGAGAAGCTCCCCATAAGGCAAAACCTGAGGTTTTTTTTTTTTTTTTTTTTTTTTTTTTTTTTAAGAAAACTATTGTCAAGAACTGGTTGTTGCTCATTCCAGTACTCGGGAGGCCGAGGCAGCAGGACCACAGCAAGACTCTATCTCAAAAGCAATAATAGCAAATCAGAAATAAAGAGGAAGGAGAGAAAATAAGCCAACCAACAGTGCTGGCCTTTCACAGGTAGAAAAACAAACAACAACGAAAAGGACCTTAAATAAATATGGACGAAAGAAGAAAATGAGCATTTAAAATCATATTCTACTAATGGGGCTTTTGTAGCCCAGTGCGCACCAATAGGCATACCCTCAGCCACATCTTGTTCCCCCAGACCCTGCTTTCTTTTTCTTCTCTAATCTTCCAGGGCTTGGCTAACCTGTAGTACAACATTCTTTTGGCTAAAGACAGAAGCATCAACAACCGCTCTCTCGCTCTCTAGTTCAGAAATGTGTTGAGGGTGCTTTACTTGTAGGTCAGGTGTGGGGGGGGGGACAATTGATGGATCCATTTTAACCAGGAGGTTTTCAAGAACTCAAGAATCTCCAGTACTGGTGGTGGTGGTGCTCTCCTTTAATCCCAGCACTCGGGAGGCAGAGGCAGGTGAATCTCTGAGTTCAAGGCCAGCCTGGTCTACAGAGCAAGTTCCGGGACAGTCAGGGCTGTTACACAGAGAAACCCTGTCTCAAAAAAAAATCTCCAGCATTAACAGCAGTTACCACAGGACAGAATAAACCCTCTGAGATCTTCATGGGGACACATGCACAGAGTTAAGTAGGCAATGGAGACTAGGATGAATTTTACAAGTTACAAATTTTTCTTACAGGAGGAAATCCTTTCAGTTTGTAGGAATGCATGAGTCAAAGGCCAGGCATGGTAGCATATGCCTGTAATCCCAGCATTTAGGATGCAGGGGCAGGAGGATGGCTATAAGTATGAAGCCAGCCTGAAATTTACACTGAGTTCCTGGCCAGGCAGGGCTGCATAATGAGACCCTGTCTTCAGCAACCAAAAAAAAACAAAAAACAAAAAACAAAAAACAAAAACAAAAAAAAAAAAAACGGAAATAAAGATTTTGTTAAATGCATAAAGTGAGTAATGAGGTAAAGAGGAGACCCATGGGGGATAACTAATTTAATGGGCCTCAGGGATTACTTCAACAAATGTCTCAATTCTACAAGAAGATAGAACATTAGCCTGCCCAAACCAGTAAGCCAAGTCCAGAACTGAAGATCTGAGAATATGTACGGAAAAAGCTCCTTTCTACCTCCCAGGTCCTTATGAAGACATCCGCTCATATCTATAGCTTCCTTCTTCACAATGGACATGAAACACAAAGACTGAATTTTGAAAAAGGACCACAACTTCCTCAACTCCATTCATTCACTCTCTAAGACTCGGTGAAGGACTCACATTTCTTAAGCTATATTCATTGATTAATGTGTGGGGAGGGTGTGTTAGTCAGCTTTCAGGCACTTTAACAGCAAAATGCCCCAGTGGAACAAAGATTAAATCCTAAAAGCCCATGTTTGGGAATGGGGAGACACGGATGGGAAGAAGACTTCCCCTGTGATCTTCGTTTGCACATCAGTTGTGGCTTCCCTCAATAAGCAATGCACATTGCTAGCATCTCTGTCCTCCTCGGGTTACCCCTGCAGCTGCAGCTTCCCGCCTCTAGTTCCCTGCATTGTCCTGTGAGCGGCTGCCTGCAGGGACTCGGAATCTATAACACGCTGTCCTACTTCCCAGGATTTCGTTTGAAATCTCTCTGGAAGCCCCCATTTCCCCATAAGCGTTGCATCCACATTCCACCAAAGCCAGTGTTCCGTGGACCATGCCAAAGCGCGCTACCTGAGCCCGCCCGCCTGAGCCCTAGTTACACTGGCCTCTGAGTGTCCAGCTAGCTAAACCTGGAAAATGATCCTGTAGGCATTCCTGCGCAATACAGGCATTGTGAGGCTGTAAGAAAATATACACAGGGCCAGTAAGAGCTCAGTGGACCAAGGGGCTTGCTGCCAAAGCCTGACTACTTGAGTTTCCTCACCAGGACCCACATGGTGGAAAGAGTATTGACTCCTGCAATTATCTTCTGACCTCCACATAAGTGTCCCCCCACACACATAATAAACAAATAACTAGCTAAATAGATGCAAAGACAGATTCTGGTCTGGGCTATCTTCAGAACGAATTTGCACTTCTATATCCCTAAGCCACTGATAGCTAAGGCCTTGGCAACTGCTGAAGTAGAGACATTCTTCCTGTTTGTCCCAGCACAAAGTGCTAGCCTCCTTTTTCAGTATTAACAATCTACACCTTTACATGGACTTTTTTTTTTTCAAGTTGAGCTCTAAAATTTTCAAATACTTCTCTCTTTTTTACTGTTGTTGTTGTTATTGTCAATCCTCACTGTAAACGTGGGTGAAAGCAGCCAGCCAGCTCTTACAGAATCCTGTGTATTTTGCTGCCTTTCTAATCCCCCCCACCAGTTACACTAGCTCATTACCTTTAAGCTTGGCCTCTCATTAAAGTCTTTAAGGCACGGATAAAATGTAGGTATATTGCTTGTTTGCTTATTTGCTGTAGCATATGACAAGGGTGGCCTCTAGAGTAGGGTCCACATTAGCATGGGCTGGACTATTAAGAATTCAGATTTCAGAATTCTGGTCATCAGAACCTACATCAGGTTCACCTGTTAAACTCTTATCACTAGCCTTTTCTGTCTTGCTGTGTCAATTCCCAAAGCCCTTCTACATAGTCAGGTATTGTCCAGCAATAGCCTTGCAGCTTGGTACCATTTTCCTGTGTTACTTTTGCCTTGTTGTAACAAAATACTGGAAATAATTAAATTTTCAGCTGTTTTACATTTGATTCTTTTACTTTGCGTGTGGCTAGGGGGAGTGGCATGTGCATGCCATGGGTGGACAACAGAGGAAAACTTGTGACAGTGTGTTCTTTCCTTCTACTCTGTGGGATCTGGAGACGGAGCTTGGGCTGTCAGGCTTCACCAGTGAATGGACTATCTCACTTGCTCTTTTTTTTCCAAGACAGGGTTTCTCTGTGCAGCCCTGGCTGTACTAGAACTCACTCTGTAGACCAGGCTGGCCTCAAACTCAGAGACCCACCTGCCTCTGCCTTCCAAGTGCTGGGATTAAAGAAAGGCATGTGCCAACACCACCCTGCCCCTCACTGGCTCTTAAAGGCTCATTTTGGTTCATAGTTTTTAAAGTTCTGGTCAATGATCAAGTGCCCATATTTGCTTTGAATGAATCCATGGCAGTATTGGTAGGAACATGTGGTAGAGAGAAAAGAAGTCCCATACAGCAAAGAGAAGAGGATGGACTAGGATCCTCTCTTTCAAGGGTATTCCTTCAATAACATAAGAAACCTTAGAAGGCCCCACTTCAAGGCTTTACTGGCTCCCAACAATGCCACCCTCGGGATGAAGCCTCTAACACATGGACTCTAGGAGGCATGATGGTTAGTGTTGACTGTCAACTTGACAGGGTATGGACTCACCTAAGAGACAAGACTGTATGCATACTTGTAGGAGATTATTTAAATTAAATTCACCTCGAGATATGCTCCTGGGGAATTATCTTGACTGGGTTAATTTAGGTGGGAAACCCCACCTTAAAGAGGACATTAGCATTCTGCACTTGGGTCGTGGATTGCATAAAAAGAGGTAACTGGCTGAATGAGCACAAACATTCTCTGCTCCCTGGCTGGGGGTGTAAGATGACCAGCTGTTTCTCTAAGCTACAGTCTCCTAGATTCCTAGCTGTCTTTATTTTTGAGTCTTTTACACATGTGTTCAGATACATAAGAGCTCTTACTAAGTCAGTGATCAGCTCCTGAAAGGTAGGAAATTGGCAAGAAACAATTAAGCCCTTTTTGGACCTTGGTCCTGAGTTGTCCTCTGATCTCTAACTCTACCACAGAATGGGACATCCATTCCACCAATCACAAAATGGCTTTTTTCCAGCTATGGTCCCACTATGTAGCCTGGAACTCACCAAGTAGACCAGGCTGGCCTCTGACTCGTAGAGATCTTCCTGCCTCTGTCTTCCCAGTGTTGGGATTAAAAACAGTGCCCCAATATACCCAGATCAAAGTGCTCTTTAATTAGTACCTGTGGTGGTTTGAATGAGAACGGCCCCATAGGCTCATAGAGTTGAATGTTTGGTTCCCAGTTGGTGAACTATTTAGGAAGGATTAGGAGGTGTGGCCTTGTTGAAGGAGGTGTGTCACTGTCACTGGTGTTTGAGGTTTCAAAAGCCCATGCCATTCCCAGTTAGCTTTCTGCTTCCTGCTTGTGAATTAGATGCAACCTCTCAGCTGTAGCACCTCCAGCACCATGTCTGCCTACCTGCTGCCGTGCTCCCCATCATGATGGTCATGAGTTCACCCACTGAAACAGTGTGCAAACCCCCAATTAATTGTTTTCTATCATAAGTTGCCTTGGTCATGGTGTTTCTTCATAGCAGTTGAACAGTAACAGACATCCCCTATTCTTGTCATTTTTTGTGTAGGCCTCATCTATGAAAGTGGTGGTTTGAATGAGCTGTCCCCCATAAGCCTTTGCTATTTGAGTACTTGATCCCCAGTTGGTTTTGGGAGGGTTAGGACTTGAGGCCTTGCTGGAAGAAGTATGTCACTGGGGGCTTGCTTGGAAGCTTCAGAAGACTCACATCATTCCCAGTGTGCTCTCTCTGCCTCCTGCTCATAGATCTAGTTATCTAGAGAATCTTTAACATTTGAGATTATAGCTGATAGTTTTGGAAGTAATAAATAAAAAATTAGGGACATACTGAGATAAAATGTGAATTAAATATATTTTATAGCATGTACAAGTTTGTATATAATAAAAAATACATACTATATTGAAGTGTAGTGGTGCATGCCCTTTATCCTAGCACTCAGAAGGTAGAGTTTTGTGAGTTCAAGGCTAACCTGGTCTACATAGCAAGTTCCAGGCCAGGCAGAGCAGCCTAATGAGGCCTTATTTTAAAAACACAAACAAATAAACAAAATGTGTAATATGTGCATACATTACATATAATGTGTTATTTGTTATGATGCACATCATTAGTTATAGTGACCATTGTCACCTGAGGACTGTGTCTTTGAGATTCCTTTCTCTCCCTCGATTTCATCCTCTTCTTTATTTTAAAAGATAAGGTTTCCTATATTCTACAGTAGCCCAGAATTAACAGAGTAGTCCAACATCACCTTGATCTTCTGGTCCTCCATTTCTTGAGTGCTGGGATGACAGGCATGTGCTACTTTACCATTTTATGAGTTCTTGCAGCCTACCTACCATGGTCCTGGGGATCAAACTCTGGACTTTACACTTCCTGATCAAGAGCTCTACCATTTTGCTCGATCCCCAGCTCCCGCCTCCTCACTCTTTTCAACCCCTCTCTCCTTTCTAATTTTCTGGTTTTCTTTTTTGAGGATGCCTCACTATTAGCCCAGGCCCGTATAGAATTTGATATGTAGACAAAATCAGCGTCCAACATATGAATCTTCTATCTCAGATTTTTGAGTGCCGGAATTGTGAACACGTGTCACCGTGCCCTACCTATGAATTTTATTTCTAAGACAAGAGTGGAAGTGCAGAAGAAGAAAATAATCTCTGTTGCTAAATTTAATCCCTTACATTTATGACAATTCTCTATTTTGTTGCTTTTTTCTGCTTGTCAAAGAGACAAAGGGTTGTTATCCTGTCAAATATATTATAGAAAAATTGGCAAGTACAGGAAGGCAAATAAACACACACAACACCACCACCATCACACACACACACACACACACACACACACACACACACACACACACACACACTTTACCATTTCTCCCTCAAGTGGCCACAAGAAATAATTACAACAGTGGCAAAGAAAGGCAACCTTATTTCCAGTTGATGAGAAATTGTCTATTTGCTCCCCCATTTGACATTGACTGATCAGATTGGTAATTAGAAGCTAATATCATTTCCATGTGGATTTCAGTCATGTGTGAAGGGGGAAGGGAGAAAGAGAGGAAGGGAGGGAGGGAGGGAGGGGGAGAGAGAGAGAGAGAGAAAACCACAAGTGGTCGGGGATTAAGAACAGATGAGAAAGTTTCTACAGCAAGTTTGAACTAGAGGCCAGTAAAACATTCCTAGTGCCAGTGGTTACAGGGAGCCCTGCTTCACATGACTTCCAATTCATTATGTGATCAGATCGTAATGGATGCGGCTAATTTTAATCCCCAAATCCTGCCTTTAGGAATCAGGATGCACTAGATGCTTTTCTTATTGCTCTACCAAATACCTGACAAAAGCCAATGAAGGCAGGAGCGGTGTCTTCTGGTTCTAGCTCAGAAGAAGGCAATGCATCAGGACAGGGAAGGCAGAGTGGTGCAAGCACCTCACAGCTGTTGGCAGCAGACACAGACGGCTGTTGGCTCACTTCTGGGAGGATCAGGAAGCAAAGTTAGGGGAATTCAGATATTCAGCAGGCTTTTTCCTTTTTCTGTTTTTATTTAGTCTAGGATCCCTGCCCTGGTGATAGTACGGCCCACATTCAGAGTGAACCCTATCCTCTTAGTTAATCCTTTGGGTAAATTCCCCCACAGACACATCCGGAGGAATTCATAACTCATTTATGACTGTGTCAGTCAAGTCATATAGGCTATGAATTTTTGGTGGTAATGACGTGGTATAAAATGTAAGGACTCAGGAATATTCAGTTACACTTGCCTTTATTACCTTTCTAATACCACATTCATTCTATTAGTTACTTTTCAATTACTGTGTTCAAACATCACGACCATGGTAACTTATAACAGACAGGGTTTGATTGGGTTTGTGGTCCCAATTCTATTTAGCATCACTCAGACTTGATCATGTTGTTTCTCAGTGAATAGGTTAACATAGAAGTGTTTTTATGTGACCTATGTGTCCTGAGAGCAAATATGGCCCTAAATAAGTTGGTGAAAAGATACTCAGATACTGGTAGGATAGAGGGTGCTGATAATATCAGAGCATAAAGTAGTAATCCCAGCTACTCAGAAGGCTGAAGCAGGAGGATCATAAGTTTGAAGTCAGCTTGCGCTACATAGACACCCTCTGGAAAGGAGAACACTTTGACACATACGAGTAAAAAGTTGAATTTGCCATCAGTTGTTCTGAGGAGCATGACTTGACTTTCACTTGATATCAGAGTTGCCAAATTGAAGCTTCAGGCTAGAGGTGTCTGCATGTGAGAGCCTGGGTTTCAGCCCTGGAACTGCACAGAAATGTTACAGATCCCTGTTGTGGTGGGTAAAGGATAAATTAGCTTACATGAGGTTAATCTTCATTGTCAGCTGGATTGGATTACAAAATGCATAACAGATTAGTAAAGTACACCTCTGTGAGTTCATCTCCCGAGACAATTATATCAAGAGGGCTCTTGCCTAATGAATGAATAAATCCCTTGATAGATACATAATATGATGGCATTAGTGGACCGTGGTGAAAGGTAGGAAATACAGCTGAATTGGAGGAAACAGGTCCCTGGAGCCATGTCCTTGAAGGCCATTTCTTCCTCTCACTACTCTATGTTCCTTATTCTTGGTCTCCTGGATAGCATGATGTGGACTGCTCAACCATACCATCCCCACCCTCATGGACTGTGGTGGTTTGAATGAGAACGGCCCCCACAGTCTCTATCATTTGAATGCTTGGTCCCCAGTTGGTGGTGGTATTTGGGTAGGCTTGGGAAATGAGGCCTTATTAGAGGAAGTATGTCACTGGAGGTGGGCTTTGAGGTTTCAAATCCCCATGCCATTTCAAGTCTGATATCTCTGTTTCGTGCGTGCAGGTCAAGATGTGAGTCCTCAACTTCCCGCTGCTGCCATGATGCCTGTCTTCTGTTGTCATGCCTTCACTCTGGGACCTTAAGCCAAATATACCCCTTTTTCATCGCAGCAATAGAAGAGTAACTAATACATGGACTAATACCTCTGAAATGGGCTTCTCTAAGTTGTCTATGTAACGTATTTGTCAAATCAGTAAGAAGGGCAACCTCTTGTGTGGTCCTATCCTAGAAGACAGCGATCTTGGGGCAGCCTCAGAATTCTTCAGCAGAACTTTTAGTCTTTCATCAAATGAAATTAAGCAGCCCAATTCTCATGCGTGAAGAGTAAAATAAACTGCCTCCTTTTCAAGGAATGGGCCTAGTGATACAATCTGCTCTGTCTGTTTTGTTAATCAATTTTTAAATTTCATTTTATGTCTACAACTCAAAGAGCACTGAAAATACACATACTGGAATCACCACCACCCCACCAAAATATAGAATGTTGTAGAGAGCTGCACACAGCCGCACCCATAAGATGGCGCCGGCTTCCGCCCCCACCTTCCCGATGGTGAGTGCTCTCGGGAGTAAACAACTCCATATTTGGCTTAGTCCTAGGATCTGGCTTGCTTCCGTGAACCTGGACCTATCCACAGTGCCCACGTGCCAGGCTGGGGTTGGCCACCCAGGGACTATTTAGGTTGTGGGCGGGCTTTCCCCAGGGTCAGAAGATTGTTCAAGGTTCCTGAGTAAACTGCTGAAAGAAGAGCTCGGTGTTGCGTCTTCCTTGCTGGTCGAGGCGGTCGTGACAGAATGTATCACTCCCAAATGTTACTTCATGCCAGTGATGTGACTCATGGTAGAATACTTACTTGCCTGGCAAGTGCAGGACCCTGGGTTCAATCCCCAGTATACCAAAACAGAGTTATCTCATGTCTATGGCAAAGCTCTTGCCTTAAGTCTGTTTTTGTCACTGTTGGAAACTTCGTCCTTCCTAGAATTTTAGTAAGTATTTACAATATATGCTGTTTTATTTCCATTTTCTTGCACTCAGCACAAAGATTTTAAGGCTCATCCATCCTTACATATATACACACATACATATATCAGTATAGTGGTGTTGAAGGTAATTCCATCAGAGAACACAGGGACACACTTAAAGCCAAATAGAAGGTTATTTATTCTCAGTGGCCAGTGGCAGCACAGGGAACTTGTCCAAATCATACAACCATTAGCCTTGCCATTCTTGACTTTTTATTTAAATTTTTTCACTTTAGAAAGCAACCCCTTCCTTCCATTCCTCCCTACTACTCCCCTTATCTCCCCCCCCCCCATGTACTCCTCAGACAAGGTAAAACCTCCCTTGGAGAGTCAACAAAGTCTGGCATATCAAGTTGAGGCAAGACCAAGCCCCTCCCCCCTGTATCAATGCTGGGCAAGGTGTCCCACCATAGGGAATGGGCTCTAGAAAGCTGGCTCATGCACCAAGGATAGATCCTGATCCCACTGCCAGGGGCCCCACAAACAGATCAAGCCACATGACTGTCAGCCACATTCAGGGGGGCTAGTTTGGTCCCATGCATGTTCCCCAGCTGTCAGTCCAGAGTCTGAGAGCTCCCACTAGCTTGGTTCAGCTGTCTCTGATTTTCCCCATCATTATCTTGACCCTGCCCCCCGCTTGCTCATATAATCCCTTCTCCCTCCCTTCAACTGAACTCCGGGAGCTCAGCCCAGTGCTTGGCTGTGGATCTCTGCATCTGCTTCCATCAGCTACTGGATGTAGGTTCTATGATGGCAATTAGGGTACTCACCGACTTTTTATGCACAAAAACCACATTCTAGTTTGACACACTTCAATTAGCAAGAACAGTTAGCTGTAAGCAAAGCTATAGAAGCCAAGAAAACAAGGTTAGGACATTTAGAAACTTTCTTAGAACTAAGGACTATGAAGGGTTAAGTCTTTGTTCTCATTTGGTAAGTTTGGGGGTCTACTCATTGGATTCTTATGTTAGAATGGTGTTTCTAACATGGTGTCAGTTGTGCTAAGGTCTAGGAGCCTGGTACATTCCCTACTGGTTCTATGGGCATGAGTCAAATTGTGGACTCATCATGAGGCAAAGGTTTAGTTGTAGCACACCCTTAGTACTAACAATTTAACAGAATTTACTGTCGTACATAGTTGAGTAGGCAATTGAGCAAACAGGGCCCTATAGGAGCAAAAAGATTAATGGGCCAGCAATTGCCATACATAGAACAGTTAACCAGGAGGACCAGGAGAAAAAGGATTGATAATAGTTAACAGATTCTTAGCATCTCTTTTCTCCCTCCTTAAGATTATTTCTGACCATGGCAAACTTTCTCTAATTACCCCTGGGTGGCACAGGAGCACCATGTTTCTCCCACTAGCATTCATGAAGAGAAGGTCTAGACCTCTTCAATTCTGAAGAGCAACCTTCACTAAGAAGTCTATCTGAGCTTCCAGACAGGGAACAAAACTTTCCAGATGGCCTAGATCTATGTTTACTTGAGTGCTGAGCCCCTTAAAGTTATTATCCCCTACAATTAGAGCTGAAGTTCCAACTGCAGTGGAGCCTACAATACCTACCACAACCGGCTGGGAATGTCTTTCTGTATGCTGATTGATTGATAAATAAAACACTGATTAGCCAGTAGCCAGGCAGGAAGAATAGTATAGGTGGGATAAGGAGAGAGGAGAATTCTGGGAAGTGGAAGGCTGAGTCAGGAGACACTGCCAGCTGCTGCCATGAGGAGTAAGTGTTAAGATTCTGTACATGTGCAGCTTGGGTCTAAAGTCTTACATCATCAGGGGGTGGGGCAGGTATGTACCCACCATATGGTCACACAGTCCCTGCCTTAAAAAGCCTGACATGGGGGGCTGAAGAGATGGCTCAGAGGTTAAGAGCACTGACTGCTCTTCCAGAGGTCCTGAGTTCAATTCCCAGAAACCACATGGTGGCTCACAACCATCTGTATTGAGATCTGGTGCCCTCTTCTGGTCATACATGCTGTATGCATAATAAATAAATAATTTTTTTTAAGTGTTGGGGATTTAGCTCAGTGGTAGAGCACTTGCCTAGCAAACACAAGGCCCTGGGTTCTAGCCTCAGCTCACAAAAAAAAAAAAAGCCCAACACAGACCCCCTCTCTCTTTTCTCTGCTCCTTCTCCCAGGCCTGGCTCTCTCTCTCCCCGCTTTCCCTCCAATAAAGTTCTAAAAACTAACATTGGGTTCTACCATGGCCCGTGACCAACCAGTGCCATATTACCATCAGTAAGATGTAAAGATACCAGTAATCCAAAAGCCACATGGCAAGGTATAGATTTTTCGAAATGGGTTAATTTAAGATATAAGAACTAGATAACAAGAAGCCTGAGCCATTAGGCCAAACAGTTTAAATTGTACAAGCGTCTGTGTGTTTATTTGGTTCTGAGTGGCTGCAGGCCCAGGCAGGACTGGAGATAACTCCAGCTACAAATGGCACCCAACAGCTTGAGTTTCCACCAGAAACCTGAGAATATTTAATAAATAATTCTAAGTGGAGCCAAAAACATATCTCATGCAGGCAGTGAGACACTACAACATGTGGGCTTGAGCTACTCTATGGCGGGTTCATGACATGTGGGGTTGACCTATTCCCGCCAAGTTACACAAAGGTTTCTATAAGCTGCACAATATAATGCATGGTGGATTTAGCCTCTGCTAGTACAAAAAAGGGCGGCGGGGTGGGGGGGGCATTCTGGACTACACGCTGCTTTGATAGAAGCCTAGACCGACTGCTTCTGAGAGTTGATGGTACAAGTGGCTCTCAGATCCAGAGCTGACATTAAAGTAGCACCCTCATGTTGGAAAGCTGAGGTGGGCAAAGCCAGCAGCTGCCTTTTCAGTCCTAGAAATGCTGCAGTTTAAAGCAATAGGTTCACAATAAGACGGATTCAGATAAAATAGTTTACAATGTGTGTAAAAATGTATGTAGGCTTCAAAGAGAGAGAAAAAGAAATAAATACAGTTATATAAAGAAATAGATAGTTTAAAAAATAAAGTCTTTAAAGAGACAGTAAAAGTAATATAAAAAATAAGCCATGTAAAGATGGATATCACACAGAGAATCTGGATTGTGTTTTCTTTGATATTTTTAACTGCAGAAAGACATTTGGTTGTAAAGGCTGCTAAGTTAAAACAATATGTATTTTTTAAAGGTGCCTTGACTTCAAAATTTGGATCTGAGGATATGTTGCCTTAGAAAGGAGGCTCTGCTTCCACAGGAAGCAAGAGGCTATGGATTTGTTCCAGATTAAGATATATCAGATTTGACCAGCCAAGACCCCCTGAAAGGTCTCCAATGACACCATGGCCCAGATGATCCAACATCCAGAATGGATTCAAGGCAACTGGCTCAGACAATACACCTTCACGGACTACTCCATAATCCTAAAATTTTCTTTGTGTCCCCATAAAGAATACAGCACCCTCACCCAGCAGGAAGTAGTATGAGAAGCTATGCCCAAATATACCAAGCTGGCTTTGGAGATGGAATTGGCTCACTCCTCTGAATCCAAGCATATTGCTAAAAAAAAAAAAAAAAAAAAAAAAAGTTCAGAGATTTTTCTGTTCCATATCAGAAGAGCCCTCTGGTGTAGGACAGAGAAAAATCAATATTTTTATTTAAAGCAGGTTAATTATAAATACAATCTCTTTCTAAGGAAGAAAAGGGGATAGCATAGATATAACAGGATAAAAGGGTAGATTAATGAACCTATTTTTTAAAAGAACAACAACTTGTTTAGAAATGTTTTTTTAAGATTTATTTATTATGTATACAGAAGAGGGCACTAGATGTCACTACAGATGGTTGTGAGCCACCATGTGGTTGCTGGGAATTGAACTCAGGACTTATGGAAGAGCAGTTGGTGCTCTTAACCTCTGAGCCATCTCTCCAGCCCCTAGAAATGTTTTGCATTGCTATGGATTTTAGTTTATTGATAGAAGTTTAAACTTAATTTTGTTATACTGTATATATATTTCTACTCTTGTTTGAGGTATTATGTTTATGCAACTCATTTAGATTGTAATGCATAATTTAAAATACATATTAATAATTAGACTTCTATGATAGTCAAAATTATAGTCATGTTAAGTGTTCTAGGTATACATAGATATAATTCAATTAGGTAGGTAATCTTCAAACACTTCAAAGACCTACAGAATATGGCATTTAAAATATTTTAAAATTTTAGACTTTCTGGACAGTGAGACATGTCTTTTCCTGGCAGCACCGATTTACTTCAGAGAGGAGAATGAGCGTCGCAAACACTCTATATGGAGTTCATCTTCTCTTGGCAAAAATAGCCATTTGAGCAAGAAACTGTTATTGCCTGTACTGCTTTGCAAAATGATGTATCAACTGGACATGCAGGACCCATAGGAAGGTGACCACTGAACTTTGCTTGACAAAATGGTCCTTCAGGTTCCTGCTTCTCAGAGGAAACTGCCAGACATTCTACAGGACACAGAGAGAAGTGACTGAGAGACTCTAGCCCTGTGGGCTGAAGACAGATGCCCCAAATTTACAGAGGAACTTTGGATGATTGTCCAGGATGCCAGCTGTCTCTCTCTACTCTCGCAGGACTCCTGAAAGTTGCTTGCATCTTTCTCCCATTTCTCAGGTAATATTATATTCTTCTGAGGTCTTTGATGTAGTTGAAGACAAGATAATTATAATTTCCTTAGTTATGACAAAAGATTAGTTAGATATGAAACCTTAGACTCACAAATATAGGATAGATAGGATATCTTCTTTAATTTTTCCAAATACAAAGACTAGATATTATAACTATAATATCTTGTTGCTTGATAATTGTTTTGTTATATGTAATTTTACTATGTTAAAGTTAAAACTTACCCTTTTGGAAAAAGGAAAAGGGGAAGTTCTAGGAATGTCTTTCTGTATGCTGTGAAGGTGTTGCTCTTATTGATCGACAAATAAAATGCTAGTTGGCCAGTAGCCAGGCAGGAAGAATAGTGTAGGTGGGATAGGGCGAGAGGAGAATTCTGGGAAGTAGAAGGCTGAATCTGGAGATGCTGCCAGATGCTGCTGCCATGAGGAGTAAGATGTAAAGATACTGGTAAGCCACAAGCCACATGGCAAGGTATAGATTGATAGAAATGGCTTAATTTAAGATGTAAGATCTAGATAGCAAGAAGCCTGCCATGGTCATACAGTTTATAAGTAATATAAGTCTCGGGGTTGGGGATTTAGCTCAGTGGTAGAGCACTTGCCTAGCAAGCGCAAAGCCCTGGGTTCGATCCTCAGCTCCACATTAAAAAAAAAAAGTAATATAAGTTTCTGTGTTTACTTGTGTCTGATGCAGGAGCTGGGTGGACTGGGGAAAACTCCAGCTATACCAACCAAGAAGAGAATGAGAGTAGGGACAGCTTGCTGCACAGGAGAAAGCTCAGAGTCTAGATTTAGGTGGGTCTTACGCTCCTCTCCATTACAGATGAACACCTGTGCTATCATGTAATAGAACCTACACAAGGATGCAAGGGAGTGGGATCTCCTACAGAGCAAATAACTCAGAAGATGCACATTTGGTTGATCCATTAGTGCAAGCAAAACAGGTAGTCTCGGGTGCCTGTTACACTGGCCCACATCTGTTCACAAGGCCCTTTGTTTAATCCCAAATACAACCTCCCTCATCTTTATCAAAATAATATTTACACATCACAAAATAAGAAAATTGAAGTATATGCCAGAGAATACCATACAGCGGTTTGATGGAACAAACCAGGAGAGATAATCTGAGTTCTTGCTCTGTCTTTATTTTTGTTTTTACAGTGCTGGGGAGAGAACTCAAGGCCTTGTGCATACTAGTAATGTTCTACCACTGAGCTACATTTTAAGCCTCCCACTTATTAATTTATGCTACTGAGTAATTCATTTTTGTGTGTTTATAATATATGGTATTGATCAAAATGCCTTTCTCCTATACAGATATCCATTTATTCCATCATCATTTACTGAAAAGATTATCAACTGTCCATTGAGTTGACTTTATGTAAAAAGTTAACTAAAATGCTAATTATCAGGTCATACACCTGTAATACCAGCGCTTGGAAGACTGGGGCAAGACAACTGTAAGTTCAAAGTTAATTGTGATAGTTTTAAATTATAGCTTAGAAGGAACTGTATCCAGAATCTAAGAACTCAAGCTTCTTGGCCCTACAAGATGGACTCAGAACCAGTGTCTCACCTGAGAACTTCTAACCATTCAGCATTGAATTGGGACCATGAAAGTCTTCTACTTTTTCTCCTGGATTGGAAACGTAATCATCTGCTTCTCCTGCATGCAGATGGCCACTGTTGGACTACATACTCCTTCTCATGTAGGACAATCCAACAAATCCCCCTTTATAAAGTAGACATATACTTTTGTTCTGTTCCTCTAGATAACCCTGCCTAATGCAACAGATAAACTTAAAAGCAAATAATATACTTAAGTGTTGTGGCCAGGGCCTGTAATTCATAGGCAGGAGGATTAAGAGTTTAAGGCCAGCCTGGCTACATAAGAAGACCCTGCCTCAAACAAAACACACACACACACACCGTAAACACACAATTAACAATAAAATAATTTGGAAAAATAGGCAATGCTAGGTGATGGACTTAGGAAATAATAGAGGCAGGAGAACCAGGGGTTCAAGGCTACCTAGGCTACACATAAGTTTAAGGCTAGTTTGGGCTATAAGAAATCCTGGCTCAAAACAAACAACAATAACAAGGAAGCAAGCAACAAAAATACTAATACTATAAAATATCCCTTTGTACCTATTAAACTAATGAAAAATTAGAAATCAGAGACATGTTAAGTACTACAGAAGACTGGGCCTCATGATCTCTCCTGCAGATGGGAGAGAAGATTTGGGCCATCATTCCAGAGAACTAACCAGAAACATTTAGTTCAATCAATGCATAGCCCCATGCTCCAGCAGTTCTGTTCCTGAGTTGATTTCCTAAGGAAATTCTTAGCCTGACAGAGCGACACATGACTGTGATGTTGGCACTTGAGAAGGGCACATAGAAGGGTGTTGAGTTTGCATGTGGCCCTCTTGAACCACAAAGTGACACCCAAAATATTTAAAAAGAAAAAAATTCCTCCTGTGGGTTCAAATACAGGTATGTTCACTGCAGTGCAGTTTCTAGTGGTAAGGACCTGGATGCAAAGCATGGACTACCATGCTGCAGAAAGAAATAATGGGCTGGATATAAACAGACCTTTCAAACACAGCACTGATGGAAGAATGAAAAGCATAATATACTGTCATTTTATGTACTGAAACACACACACACACACACACACACACACACACACACACACACACACACACCAAAGATGCATCAGGCACAGTAACATATACTTGTAATCTCAATACCCTGGAGGTTAAGTCAAGATTGAGTTTGATGTCCACTAGGGATACATAGTGTCTCAGAAAAAAAAAAATCTTTGGGATAAGTAATAAAAGTAAGTGAAATAGCTCTGGCTTCACTTAGAAGCTGGATTGTTAAAACAAAAACAGCTAGCCAGGTGGTGGTGGCCTTTAATCCCAGCAGTTGGGAGGCAGAGGCAGGTGGATCTCTGAGTTCAAGGCCAGCCTGGCCTGCAGAGCAAGTTCCAGGACAGCCAGGGCTACACAGAGAAACCCTGTCTTAAAAAAGAAAGAAAAATAGAAACATCTAGAACTTATGTTCTAAAAAGAACTAGCACTGTCAAACTTGATAGTGGCATGATGTCTTTATTTTTAAGATGTTATTTTTAATATTTTGAGATTTATTATTTTATTTTATGTGTATGGGTATTTTGTCTGCATGATGTGTGTCTGTGTGCCACATGTGTATCTGGTGCCCATGGAAGTCTGATCCTCTGGAACTGAAGTTACAGGCAGTTGTGAGCTGCCATGTGGGTGCTGGGAATCAAAGCCAGATCCTATGGGAAAGCAGCCAGTACTCTTAACCACTCAGCCATCTCTGCAGTCCAAGATTTTATTTTAAATTATGTGTGTGTTGTGTGTGAGTGTGGTTTGCACACAGGAGTGCAATGACCAAGTAGCCCAAAAGAAGGTGGTGGGTCCCACTGGAGTTGAAGTTACAAGCCTTTGTAATTCACCTGATGTGGGTGCTGAAAACTGAACTCTGGTCCTCTGCTAGAGCAGTGTGTGCTCTTAATTGTTGAGCCATCTATCAGCCTCCATGCCTGTGTTTTTAGTGATTTTTGTCTACCTTCTCCTATCTTTAGAAAAAAGAACCACCAACATTTATAACCTGCAGTAATATACTAGTAAATCTTGAGCTGCCGTCCATATGTCTTCTGCCTGTATTTATTTTGTAACTCAGATGTTAGAACAATGTTTATAATGACTGGGGATGTAGCTTATTGATAGAGCACTTGCCTGGTGTGCACACAAGGCCCTGGGTTCATTCCCAAAAGAAAGGAAAAAAAGAAGGAAGGAAGGAAGGAAGGAAGGAAGGAAGGAAAGGAAAGGCAAGGCAAGGCAAGGAAAGGCAAAAGGAAAGGAAAGGAAAGGAAAGGAAAGGAAAGGAAAGGGAAGGGGAAAGAGAAGGGGAAAGGAAAGGAAAGGAAAGGAAAGTGAAGGGAAGGGAAGGAAAGGAAAGAAGAAAGGCAGTGGAAGAAGGGAGATGAGAAGCCAAGTATGGTGGTGCATGCCTGTAATACCAGCACTGGGGAGGCTGAAGCAGAAGGCTTGCAAAGTTTAAGGCCACCCTCGGCTACTTTGGGAGTTCTAGATAAGCCTGGACTACAGAACAAGATACTGTCTTAAAAAAGGAAAGAGATGAGGAAGGGGGAAAGAAAAAAAGAAGAGAAGTTATTTTATAAGAAAATTTATTTAACTGTGGCTCAAATAATCAAGGAAATGTGTTCTTAAAGGGCAGAAAACCTTGTGACTTTTCCAAGTCAACTTCTATCTGTGGTCCAAATATATCTCCACCTCTTTACAAAACCTAAGTTCTACTTATCTGACTTATTCCCTCAGTTATTATTTTGAATATGGTCTACTAAATGCAATATTTGAAATAAGAAATAATATGATTTCTGGGCTGTCAAAATGGCTCAACAGCTACAGGTACTTTTTAGCAAGCCTGAGATCCATGAGTTCAATCCCCAACCCAAGGTGGAAAGAAAGAAGAGATTCCTGAAAGTTGTCCACACATAGGCACACACAGATACAGACAGACAGACAGACAGACAGACACACACACACACACAAACACACACACACGTGAGTGCATGTGAGCCAAGAATATATTTTAGTCTGAGGTGGTTTGGGGGCGGGTTTGTAATTGTTTTAAGATTTATTTATAATGCATAGTATTCTGCCTGCATGTATCCCTGCTCGCCAGAAGAGGGCACCAGATCTCTTTAGATGGTTGTGAGTCACCACATGGTTGTCAGAAACTGAACTCAGGACCTCTGGAAGAGCAGTCAGTGCTCTTAACCTCTGAGCCATCTCTTATAATCCACAGCTCCAGAGAAGCTAGGAAACAAGGAGGATCCTAAGAAGGACACATGGATCGCCTTAGGAAGGGGAAACAGAGGAGATCTCCATGAGTAAACTGGAGATGGGGGGGGGGGCAATAGAAGGGAGGAGATGGGGGATGAGAATAAGAGGAAATAGGATGATTGAGCCGGGGAAGGGATGGAGTGGGAGAGCAATGAAAGAGATATCTTGATAGAGGGAGACATTACAGGGTTAGGGGAAAGCCTAGTCCTAGGGAAATTCCCAGGAATCCACAAGAATGACCCCAGCTTAGACGACTAACAATAGTGGAGAGGTGCCTGAACTGACCCCCTTGGTAATCAGATTGGTGAATACCCTAACTATCATCACAGAGCCTTCATCCAGTAACTGATGGAAGCAGATGCAGAGATCCACAGCCAAGCACCAGGCTGAGCTCCAGAAGTCCAGTTGAAGAGAGGAAAGAGTGATTATATGAACAAGGGAGTTCAAGATCATGATAGGGAAACCTATAGAGACAACTGAACCAAGCTCATAGGAACTCATGAACTTTAGACCAACAGCTATGGAACCGGCATGGGACTGGACTAGACCCTCTGCATACTGGAGACAGTTGCGTAGCTGGGTCTGTTTGCAGGGTCCCTGGCAGTGGGATCAGGATGCATGAGCTGGCTTTCTGGATCCCATTACCTATGGTGGGACACCTTGCTCACCCTCTATGCAGGGAAGGGGCTGGTCCTATCTCAATTGGATGTACAAGGCTTTGCTGACCCATGGGAAGCCTTACCCTTTTGGAGGAGAGGATAGGGGGAGGTTGGTGGGGAGCAGGAGAAGGGATGAAAAGAAGATCTGTGGTTAGTCTGTAAAATGAATTAAAAATTTTAATAAAAATGAAAATATAAAGGAAGAAATAACACGGGAGCCACAAGAAAAGCAAACTATGAATGAAAATAATAAATTTATAAGACCCAAAAAGACTGGTTTATTTATTATGTATACGGTGTTCTGCCTGCACATATTCCTACAGGCCAGAAGAGGGCACCAGATCTCTTTATATATGGCTGTGAGTCACCATGTGGTTGCCAGAGACTGAACTCAGGACCTCTGGAAAGGCACTCAGTGTTCCTAACCTTTGAGTCATCTCTCCAGCCCATAGTCTGAGGTTTTATTTATATCAGGAGCTTAAAAAAAATTCTCCCTTCATAAATAATTTGCCACTTTTATTATCAGGTCCAAATAATAGCTATGACAAGGTGCTTGGCTACTCAGTGGTCAGTTGAGGATCTACCATCTGCAGATGGCTGTACATTTTAAGATGGACTACATTTGCAAATTTCACTGTCCTAGTCACTGTTCTATTACTGTGAAGAGACACCATGAGCAAGACAACTTAGAAAAGAAAGCGTTTAATTGGGGGCTTCCTTACAGTTCCAGACGGTTAGCCTTCATGATCATCATGGCCGGGAGCATGGCAGCAGGCAGGCAGGCACGGTGCTGGAGCTGGAGCTAAGAGCTTACATCCTGATCCACAAGCATGAGGCAGAGAAGCAGAGGGAGGGAAGGAGGGAGGGAGGGAGAGAGGGAGGGAGGGAGGGAGAAAGAGAGAGACTAGGCCTCATATAGGCTTTTGAAACCTCAAAGTCCATCCTCAGTGACACATCTCCAACAAGGCCACACTTTCTAATCTTTCCCAAACCAGTTCCATCAACTAGGGACCTAGCATTCAAATGTATGACCCTATGGGGACCATTCTCATTGAAACCACCACACAGGCACTAAAAAGTACCATCATTTTAGATTCAGTTTTTCATTCCTCCAACAAATAACTGTGTATTTGGTGTTTGCTATGCAACAGAAAGATGGAGAAAGAAGTCAGTGAGTTTAAGAGGTGGGTAAATTCTGTGAGTATACACTTTGCCTGCGGCAGAGGGAGAAAAAGCATATGATGTCATTGACTGTTTTGATCAGGAAATGTTTGAAAGTGAATGCATTTCTAAAATCCCAGACTTTTCAGTTGCTCTTTGCCAATCCCCTTTCTTCACCCCAAGAGTACCTCTTGTACCTTCCCGCAAAACACAAAATACAACATTTTTTGAGGACCACACCCTCAAGGTAAGATCTTACATGATTGAGGGGCCTCAGAGAGGGTTAGGATTTTAATTATTTACAAATGAAAATTTCTGGACAATTTGGAAAAAAAAGGAGTAAAGCAGAGTCTCCTAAGGCTGCTCCACAGTGCTCCCTACTCTCCAATATTTGTTGAATGTAGGAATGCAGCTGCCAGGACTCTGGTGTGATTAGCAGAGGGAATTTGAAGCCATGGTCCGCTGCATGGTGCTTCTGACTTTAATAATGGCATTTTATACCTTGACAGCCCGATAAATATGTAAGAAGACAGTGGCTCTAGAGCGTCCCCAGCTAGAGTTTCCAATGGGTTAACATAATGAGGTAGTATGAATTCACAGTTGGTCGATCTGCTCAGATTTCTAAATGCCCCACTTTACTGTGTAAAAATTTCCTACAGGAGATTTCAGAATCAGTAATTCCCCATCAGTGTCTTTGAGGACAAAAAAGAAACCCTGCCCTGTTGCCTGCTGGGTCTCTGAGGGAAGGCCGGAGTCATGATCAGGCTCCAACCCATCTCCTTAGCCCTGCAGCAGCCATAATTAAGGAGAAGCCATAATCTGTCTTTAAAATGTCCTCCACGTTCTGTGCCTTCCTTTGCACAGCAGTAACTGTTTTAAAAAAATCAAATCATCAAGAGCTCAGATTGGCTTTTTATCCTGCCCTCCTATTTCTGATATCAAATGTGTAAATCCTTCAGCCCTGCTGTCTGGTTGTGAAGAGCCTGGTCGAGGACTTTTTAATAATTTAGTGGTTTGAGGGATTTGAACACTCATTCTCCCTTGGGCACCTGCTGATAACCCAAAGTACAAACTTTCTACTTTTATCTCAGTTTTGATGCAGAGCATGGAATTCTGAAGACACAGCAAACGAGATGTGCCTGAAGACCTGTGAACCCGTCTGGCTTGCGTGCCTCTCAACAGGACAAGGTCCTTGTCATCTCAGCTGATTAAACACTGACTGCAGCAAGCAGCCCAGAGTGGGTACAGACAGCCCATTTGCCACTTGACTAGGTACATACTTTTCATTTTAACATTTTCAATAAAGTGCCTAGACAGGCTAGTTAGGAGGATTGTTGGACCTAATCTCAGCAAAAGCAACACAAGGAAATAATTGTGTGGGCAGAAATGGACAAATTTGAAATCATTACTGGTCACTCTGTACCCTCAGCCTTGGTGAGTGGAGAGCACCATTCTTTTCCCAACACATGGGCAAAAAGCCCATTAGCTCTTTTTACAAAGCTGCTTTTTACTTTTTTCTCATTACTGATGAGAAAGAAGCTGGCATATTTCAATATGCATGCCCACATAGGTACATAGGCTTATATGTATGCGTATGCACGAGTGGACTTAGTCAACATTTATTGAATGCAGAACACTGTGTGGCAGGAAGTACCAGGGGAAATTAAAAAAAAAAAAACTAATTTCTGCCCACATGATAGTTACAGTCTAACGGACGATTTGTGATGCATAGAATGATGAGCAAAAACTGATTACTCTGGAGAGAACAGCTTCTCTTGTATAATATTTTTTTCCAACCAAGTGCAAAAACTTTAAAATATAATCACCTGTAACTTCAGTGCCCAGAAATATATATTAGCATTTAAAGATACATCCTGAAGACGTATCTTTCTGGTGCTTATAAAAATGTATTTAAGACAGTTGGAACCCAGCAGAGCGGTGCACATCTGTAATCTGAGCACGCAGGAAATGGAGGCAGGAATTTAGAACTTCAAGGCTATCATCAGCTACATAATGAGTTTGAGGTCAGCAGTGGCTACAGGACACCTTATCTCAAAAACAAACAAACCAGGTAGCACATGGGTTTAACCCCAGCATTTAGGAGACAAGGCAAGCAGTCTCCGTGAGGTGGAGGCCAGCCAAGTCTCCAGTGTGAGTTTTAGGTCAACCAGGGCTACATAGGGAAATTCTGTCTCAAAACCAAATAGATAGGGGCTGGAGAGATGGCTCAGCAGTTAAGAGCACTGACTATTCTTCCCGAGGACACAGGTTCAATTCCTAGCACCCACATGGTGGATCACAAACATCTAATATTCAGTTCCAAGAAATCTGAGACTTTCTTCTGGCCAGACATATACAGACATAATGGAGACAAAACACCCATACACATAAAATAAACAAAGAAATCATTAAAAACACACAAAACCAAAGCAAATTGTTACTGTACTCTCTCTCTCTCTCTCTCTCTCTCTCTCTCTCTCTCTCTCTCTCTCTCCCTCTCTCTCTCTCTCTCTATCTATCTATCTATCTATCTATCTATATATATATATATAAAATTAAAAAATTATTATTTTCTCAAAGCCAATTAACTGCTGCCTGCCTGTCAGACATTCCATCCACCCTTAGGCCTCAGACCACGTGGATCCTAATCCAGAGCCCTGGACAGAGACACTCAGCCACTCTGCTCCTCCCCACGTGCTCACCTATCAGCCATGACACTGACCACCCCAGTCTGGAAGAATTCCAATCTAAACCTAGAGTCTGAGCCAGAACTTCATGTAGGACTTCTCAGAACCAGTTCGCTAACACCAGACTGTCAAACATCCCATCTACTGTTGGACTCCAAGGTTTATAGAGGTGAACTCAGAACCCCAGTTAGACATTTCCAGAGCCAGTGCCCCCTTCATCCCCCTCATCTATCAGGTACCCCATCCACCATATAAATCTGAGACTGCTTGGTGTCTGAACCAGAGTGAGTCCAAACCATCACTTTAGGTAGGAACTCACAGAACTAGTACATTCCCTCCCTGTAAATGTCAGCTACGCCACCACCACACTTTGCAGGGACCTCTTAGAGTACAAAATCTGAGTCTGAATCTGAATTCCAGGAAAGAGCTCCCAGAGTTAGCCCACCAGTCTGCCTAACTCCCAGGTATCCAATATACTGCTGGGCCCCAGGACTGTGTGGAGCCTGACTCAGAACCCCAGTTAGAGATATCCAAAGGCAGTATCCTCCCTGCCCACCTGCTGAACTATCAGCCATTCTACTCACTCCTTTGATCTGAGACCACTTGGAGACTGAACCCAGAACCTCAAAGTAGCCCCAACACTTAGAACCAGGCATCATTAAGCTGGTCTACAATCTAACAAGTTGGAGTAACAAAGAGTAAACACCAACTCAGCAAAGGCCAAAGTAGATATTAATACAAAAATATCCTAACTCCAGATGCCTAGATCTTACACACACACACACACACACACACACACACACACACACACACACAATGAATGTGGTGGCTTGAATGAGAATGGTCCCCATAGGTTCATATATTTGAATACTTGGTTCTAATTGGTGGAACTGTTTGGGAAGGATTAGGAGGCACGGCCCTATTGGAGGAGGTGCATCACTGGGGGCAGGCTTTGAAATGAATAGTAGATTAGATATAAGCACTCAGCTACTTCTCCATAGTCATGCCTGCCTGTTTGTTTACTGTCATGCTCCCTGCCATGATGGTCATATACTAACCCTCTGAAAGTCTAAGCAAACCCTACTTAAAGGATTTCTTTTATATGTTGTCATGGTCATGAGGCCTTATCACAGCAATAGAAAAGAAACTAAGATGACGAACAGCTAAGACAATATGCCACCTCCACAAACCAGCACCCATATTGCAATACTCCCCAATACAAGCACTTACCTGATATAAAGACAAGGACTTCAAAATAGCAATTATGGACATATTCAAAGAGCTCGAAGAGGATATAAATAAATGTCTAAATGAGGATGGTGAAAACATAGTTAAAAAATAATAAAAAGCAAAAAAAATCAAGATATGAAAATGCAATGTAAAAAAGAGACTCTTTGGGGGGATGAAAATGAAATAAAAATGAAAAATAAAAGTTGGGAGGTTCCAGGCCTACAGGTACTTGGAAGATAGAGAAAGGAGGATCTTTGTGAGGTCTAGGCCAGCCTGGTCTACAGAGCGAGTTCCAGGAGACTCTGTCTCAAGGAAGAAAGAAAAACAAGATAGATAGAAACAGAGAGAGAGAGAGAGAGAGAGAGAAGGAAAGAAAGAAAGAGAGAGAGAGAAGGAAAGAAGAAAGAAAAAGAGGAAGGAAGGAAAAAAGGAAGAAGGAAAGGAAGAACAATTTGGGAAGTCAAACAAAAAAGTGAAAGGAAAACCTCACCAACATGCTGGATTGAGTGGAAGAGAGGATATCAGACCTTGAAGACAAGGTAGAAACAGATTACTCAGTCAAAGAAATTGTCAAATTAAAAAAAAAGACTTAGAAACAAACATCCAGGAAATCTATGACACTGTGAAAAGACCAAACTTATGAGTAAAGAAAGAAAGAAAGAAAGAAAGAGAGAGAGGGAGGGAGGAAGGGAGGGAAGGAGGGAGGGAGGGAGGGAGGAAAGAAAGGGAAAAAATTGGCCAGCCTCATGGCACAGGCTTGTAATTCTGCTTGCAATTCCAGCTATTCAAAATGGGAAGACTGAAAGGCATCTCAAGTGACACTCTGTCTCATAAAAAAAAAAAAAAAAATTAAGTAAAAAGACGGTGTTGGGGATGGTTCATTTGGGAAATACTGGATGTGGTTATGCACACTTGTAATCCAAGATCTGGGGAGGCAAAAATAGAAGGATCCCAGGGTTCACTAGCCAGGCAGTCTAGCCTAATTGATGAGCTTCAGACTAAGATATGTTATATCTCAAAGGATGTAGATGGTGTTCCTGACAACGACACCTGAGCTGGTCCTATGGGCTCTACATACATAGTAGACCTGTATACAAACACACTCACACACACACGCACACACACACACACACACACACACACACACACACACACACACACCTTTACAAAACAGAATGTGTAGTGTTGGTGGGGTGGTTCAGGGGGTAAAGGCATCTGCCACCAAGCTAGAAGGCTGAGGCAAGAGGACCATGTATTTGAGGTCAACCTGGCCTGCATAGTGAGACCTGACACTCACTCTTAAAAACAACTGAGTAGTAAAACGCAATCATACCTTGCAGCACACTAGCTGCTCTGCCTGGTTTCTCAATTACTGCATTACTGAAAACACAATTGTTTTTTTTATATATAGAGAGAGACTGACCCCGAATGTTATGCTGGCCTTAAGTTAAAGATCCTTTTGCTCAACTCTGCAAATTTGGGGATATATATATATATATATATATATATATATATATATATATATATATATTTATTACATCATATATATATGTATATATATAATTTACTGTCCTTCTTTTGTTCCCTGGCATGTATAAGATGTGCTTCTACTGTGTTGGTGTAAAAGAGAAAAAACAAAACAAAACAAAACAAAAAAAACCCCTCGATTTTGGAACCAAGAAATGCATTTTGATTTGGATGCTGTTTCTCATTGCTTTGGTTTTGGAATAATACTTCCTATTCATTGTCCTCACTTACAATGCTGGTAACATCTTTCAAGGCGTTTGGGTGAGCGCTAAGATGCTGTATCTGCTTCTCTTATATGGCAGAGATACAGTAAAGGACAGCTACTAGTGTTTCAACTAAAGGTGGCCTCCTAGTGCTTCTCTGTGGATAATCCTGCTCTGAATCTTTGTTGGTGGCAGGAGCAGTAATTAACATGAAAATTTCTACAAGTGGGTGGCGGTGACCACCGAAACCCAGCATCCTGGAAGCAGAGACAAGAGAATCCATAGCTGCATATTTGAAGTCGGCCTGGTCTGCAATAACTAGATCCAGGCCGCCAGGCAGAAGTGCATAGAGACCCTAACTGAGAAACACAAAACCAAATGACAACAAGCCCTCAGAGTAATTTAAATGAATAAGCATACCATTTAAAACCAGAAGATTCTCTCACGCTCCTACCTGAAGCATCTGAATGACAATCATAGGGTGGGGCTGGAGTCTGTTATTCTAAACAAGCCTCCTTCCTGTCTCTCCCTGGGAAGCTTGGGAATCTAAGAACTGAGTGTGGCCTTGGGATTTTCCCTAGAGTTCTAGGAGGAGGGGAAGACTTTGGGGAGCTTGGCATTTTCCTGCCAAAGTTCTGGGAAGGAGGGGCCTTCCTTCTCTGAAGAGACTTGGAAGGCAGAGGAGCAATTTTGTTGTTGTTGTTCTTGTTGAATGTGGTTCCCCAGAGAAAGCAGCTGTGAATATGGAGTGCGTGAAGGACACTGTGGATGGACATGGTAGAGGCCTGACCACTGACCTCTGCGGAGAGCAGAGTTAAGGTAGATAGGCTCAACATTAATTTTTTGCTGACTGAGGAGACTAAAGATAAGAAGCAAAGACCTGGGTTATCTTGTCTCCAAAGAGACACTTGGTATGTTTGATTTCAGAGATGATAGTCAGTCCACACTTATCCTGAACCAGCTTTAAATGTTTTATTCTCCACAGTTAAAATAATTTAAACAGGAGAGGATTTACTTATTAAAATGAGTGGCTAATCAGAAATAACAAGAATGCATCTTCTCTAAATCCACAACCCTCTCTAGGATCCTGTTCTTAATTTGCTAGAGAAAGGTTACATTCTAGTTGCTTTGGCATGAGTTACAAAAGTGTTCAGTGCTTTGTGACCCAGGCTGTGACCTTTTCTGTTTGGATACTGAAGGCGCCTCCTACTGCTTTACTACGGCAGGCTGCCTTTTAATTCCCAGACAGCAGAGTGTAAAGAAATCCCTGTCGTTGCTGCAAGAACAGCTGGGAGCGGGGTATGACTATAAAGCTACTCCGAATTCTTTCAATATTAGTGCAATTAGCCAGAACTCATTTTATTTCTAGGATGCCAAACATTTGCAATAATACTTCCTATTCTAGAATTTATTTTCCTGAGGATAACAACTGCAGTTAATTAAGTTACAGGGGAGTTGTGAGAGAAACAATATGCACCACAATGAACTTTGCAGGGAGATAATAGCGCTCAAGGATCTAACAGTTTTCAATAACAATGCCAGTATAAACAGGACGTTTGACAGGCACGTGCCTATAGTGCCAGCTAAAAAGGGCCATTGTGCTGTTAGAAGTAACAGGAATTGTAAGCTTTGCCACGGATGAGGCTAATACAGAGATACTATTTTTAAAGCTTTGGGGGCTTGAAATGCCCTCTACAGGCTTTATGTGCTTTGTGTGCGTCCCTTTCTAATCTTTCTTTTGTTCTGTTTTATTAGAGTGTATTAATTGTACAAAATAACAGGCTTTATTTTGACCTTTTCTTGTTTTATTACTGTGACATTTTCATACATGCGTGTAAGTTACTTTGACCATATTAATGCCTTCTGTACCCTCAAACAAATCACGCGTGTGACTGAACTAGAGTGTTTCCTGGGCAGTCAATGGGATGAACACACATCTTTAGAAAATGATGAAACTACTTCCTCTCAGGACGCTTATCTTCCTCTCTGTGAGCAGGACAGAGCTTGTAACTTTTGTATGCATAGCCCCAAGGCCTAACACTGAGCATAGGCTCACAGTATTTATTGAATGAATGACTTAATCAAAGGAATTAATGAAAGAATAAGAGGCGTAGGGATCTAGTTCAATGGTAGAATTCTTCCTTATTGTTCATAAGACATTAGATGCCTTCGGTTTGATCTCTAATGCCAAATAAATGAATAAATACTTCATTTATTTCAATAAAACAATATTTACCTTTGTATCTTTATCCACTTCCTCAGAACAAGCTGAAGAAGGCATTTAGAGTTCACTCATATCTTAACTTTTATCGTGAACCACTAAAGAAGTAAACTGGTAAATGGACGCACTAAGAAATGTGTAATGGGTTTTGGTTAAAAGATTTTGACTAGTGTATGTTTTTTTCATTTACTGATTTATTACAGCGGTTACAGAGTATTTATTATGGGTCAGGGATCTTCAAGGCATCGGGAACATAGAAGCAAACAAAAGACACAGTACTTGTTCGCATGAAATAGACATTCTTGTTGAGGACATGCCATCTTACAAATGCAAAACAACTGCATGTTCCGTCCAGTGAAGAGGTAGGTGCCGGGACAGGAAATCTCTCTGTTGTGCTTACCCGAGCTGCAACCTGACCAAAGGAGGAGAGACGGTCTCTGACTGACTAGCAGAGACAGAGGCTCTGTGTGTGGAGTGGCAAGGTGACATATACTGTCCCCACTGGTGGCATCAAAGAGGTCCATGATTCTTGCTCAAAAGATTCTTTAAAGACATTAGAGGCAGTACCTGACCTAAGAAATATTCTGTAGCCGTTTTTTTTCCACACAACCTTTGAAATATCTTAAAGACAGTGCTTACTTATTACATTTTAAAAGAGCGGAGTTACTTCTAGAGAGAAAAGGAAGTTACAAACACACGGCAGCTGTAAATGTTAGCCCCTCATTTGACTATTATTTTTTAAAAAGGCAAAATCAAAATCAAACACATAGCATCCATAAAGAGCTTGAAAAAAAACTTAAATCAGATAGTATTGCTCTATTTCTCTTCTCTTTAAAGACCTAATGATTTTCATTGTTATTAGCATAGATCCAAAATCTGCAATAAGACCTACACACTAACTTATTGATTCATTAAAAAAAAAATTGATTGAGTGCCTGTTAATATTTTAGGCTCGGGAGATACTGCTGGGAGGGGGTGGAGCCAAGTTTCAGTTCCCACAGTGTTTACTCTGGGAGGGGTGGGAGTCAGCCAGCAGGAAGACTGATAGATTATAAACATACAAATAAAACAAATAATCAAGAAAACAGACCAGATAAATTCTGATGTGTGGGCGCTGCAAAGAAAAGAAAATAGAATCTTGCTGGAGAAGACCATCTAGTCTTTCAGTACCTCAGGCTCCATTTTCTCACCCCAGGGTATTTAAATAAGGCTGTTCCCTCTCTCAGGGTTCCTCCCTTATTTTCCTGAGGCACCTTTCTGGTTTTAGATCTCTTGGTACTTCCATTGGTACAGTACTGTCCTTTGCAATGTTCTTTACAATGGTATTGCTTCAATGCCATCTTACTACAGTCTGTCATGTGATGATAGCTGCTGATAGATCTCAATAGCAATCAGCAGGCCATTGAGAGGAACACAGAGCATGTTATTTTTTTCCTAAAGGCCATGTAATCAAGAAGGGATTTTAGGAAACATTTCAGTGTTGCATGAGAAAAACAAGTATGCTAAACAGAAATAAAGTGTTCAGCGTTTGTTTTGGGTGGTTCTAGAGTATACTCAATGGTATCACGGGCTGCATTTAGAGTTTGGCAATAAAGTGAATAATTTCCTAAACACCTGAAGCAGCTTCATGCTTATGAAAGAGCACAGGAAAACAGGTAGAAGGAAACAAAGGCAAAGTGTGTATTTGGACTGTGGAAGGAAAAAAATGGATAGGAACTCTTTTTTTCTTTTTATGTTTAGACAGATATTTCTTTTGAATGAAAATGGCTCACTTCTTCTAAAACCTATTAACACACATATATTGCCGGGCGGTGGTGACGCAAGCCTTTAATCCCAGCACTCAAGAGGCAGAGCCAGGCGGATCTCTGTGAGTTCAAGGCCAACCTGGTCTGCAGAGGGAGCTCCAGGACAGGCACCAAAACCACACAGAGAAACCCTGTCTCGAAACCACCCCTCCCCCCACAAAAAAACCACAAACATGTACAATGTTTAAGACAATATAGGAAAAGATTAAGATGGTAGAGTCTGCTAAGGCCGGTCCCTAGCACTGAGGGGGAGGGACACAAAAAGCACACACACACACAAATGTAACTTAAAGATTTTTTTTAAAAACACCCCAGTATGACTAGCATTAAGAAAAAAGTCTCACTCTAGCTTAGGCTGTCCTGGAACACTGTAAGTAGCCAGACTGACCTTGAATTTTTTTGTGCTCTTGCTTTATTCTCTTAGGTGCTGGCATAACAGGCAAACACTGTCATGCCCAGATACATTGAGGTTTTTGGCAAACATTACCAAATTGTCTTTTAAAAGTTACATGAATTTTGAGCAGTGAGTAATAGTGCAGGTTTGAAATATCAGTACTTGGAAAGCAGAAGCTTGACTGTAGATTCAAGGCCAGCCTGGGTCTCAGAGAGAGACTCTCCATTAAAAAAAAAAAAAAAGTCTTACATTTTAACTCAGGCTGGCCTAGAATTCACTATGTAGCCCAGGATGGCCTCCAACTCTCAGCGGTCCTCCTGCCTCAGCCTCCCCAGTTCTGGGGTTTTTATTGTGTTCTTAAACAGTGAGATAAATAGTTTATTAAGTGCTTTACAGACAAGCAGGTAAGGGCATTGGAGAAGTTAGGTTAAACAGGGTGGTCACAGAAGGTTTCTCTGGGAGGTGAGGTGAAGCCTAGATGATTAATGAAAAAAAAAATCCAAGAAATATTCCAGCCTAGTTTATATTTGTTTGTTTGCTTGGTGTTTCTGTTTGTACAGTGTTTCTCTGTGTAGCCCCGACTGTTCTAGAACTCAAGCTGCAGCCCAGGCTGGCCTCGAACTCACAGAGATCTGACTGCCTCAGCCTCCCAAGGGCTGGGACTAAAGGTGTGCGCCACCACCACAGGGCTTCCAGCCTAGTTTAAGCAGTTGAGGTAGGAATAAATTAGGCCTATTGGAAAAACAATAAAAAAGCTACTTTACCTATCCTTTTAACAGAAAACAGAATGGGGGTTGGGACACAGAGACATCCTTAAAACACTGGTTTAAGGTTCTTTTCCCCTTTAAGTGTTCAATGGGAACTGGAAGCTGTACTGTGCATTCCCTTCATTCCTTCCTTTAGTCATTAGCATCTGCTCTCAGATTTTCCCATCCATTCACAGTCACCGCCCCTTTAGAGTACTCAAGTTAGAGAGCCTCGTGGCGTCCTTCCTCACTTTTTAACATTGCAAATTTTGGTTTGCTCCCTACAGTGACCCCTCTCCCACTTTCAAACTCCAGTACTGAGCAACAAATAAATGTATTTTAAATTTTTGTTCACGCTAGATTACCAAATCCCGTATGAACTGAGAATTCTATTTCTAGACTATTTCAACTTTATTTTTGGTTCAACTTTCGCAACATCTACGGCTGTGCTTGATCTACAGTTGGCAATAAATACGTGCTGAATAAAATGTTGCCTGCCGTCTACGCTAGTCTGGACTGTGTGGATCAATGGCACTTAACATTGATACTTCATTCTTGTTCTCTGAAAAGGGCTTCAGGCGGCCCGACTGTGACGTCCTTCAGTTTTCAAAATGGGAAAGCGAAGGTTCCCACAATTCTCAGAACGCGAATTTCTCGCCACAATTCAAAATGGCGAAGGAGGGTGGGGCCTGTCACATGGTGGGCGTCACAGCAGCATTTTTTCCCTCCCCGCCTCCCCGCCTCGTCTGGTAGTCTACCGGTCCCCTCCTCTGCCCACTGAGTCTTTTCGAGGAATCAGCTGGGATTGGCTGACTAGCAGTCTGGGACTGGGCCTGAGAAGTCGGGACGCTGCGCCATCACTTCCTGTTGTGGGCAGTCGTTTCCTGTCAGCGCTAGGTAACAATGGGGAAGGTAATGGCTGCTTGAGCTACGTCTTAGAACGGGCGCTGGGCTAGAGGCGGGTCTCTACCAAAGGTTCGGAGGCGGGCTAGAGAGCCGCGGAGGCAGTGGCACGGCGGAGCCTCGGTGGCAGCGGCGGCGTCCAGCGAGTTCGCTCTCGGTCGGAATCCCCGAGTAAGTGAAGGCACGGGCACCCTGAGAACTGGGATGTCGGGCTGGAGCAAGGCAGCGGCGCCGCGGCTCTCAAAATGGCCCGAGTGGCCGGCTGCGGCCGAGACACCCAGCACGGCCTCCGGACCCCGGCTGGTGGCTGCGGGGGGCTCCGTGGCGTAGTCGCCGCTGCCATTTTAGCTGGGTGGTGTGTGGCGGCCGGTTCGTGGAAGAGGGGGGAAGGAGGTGGGTAGGACTTCCTCTCCGTGGCCCCGGAGTCGCGGCCCGGTCCTCCCAAGCTCAGAACGCCGGGGAGGCGAACCTGGACTTTGGGCCTCAGGCGTGAGAATGTACGCGTCTCCAGTTCTTCGCCTTACTCGAAGTTGCCCCCTCGTCGCTCCGCGTTGCTGACCGGGCTAGGGTTTGGGGAAGTCGGCTGGAGGTGCTGTAAGTCAGATGTTGGGAACTCTTGGGCCTTCAGATTTTCCCAGAGTTCGCAAAGCCCCATTTTGAACCCTTCTGGAGGGCATTGCCAATTAGTTGCCCTCTGGGGCTACGATGTCAGTCTTCCCCGAGGATCCGGGACAAATTTGGTTTGCTTCCTTGCTCCTTTAGCCCTGGTGTATCCTTGGCCAGATATTACTAGAAGGATCTCTTCCCACTCCCCCACCCCCGTCCCCCGCCCCCCGCGCCCCCCAAAAAAACCAAAACAAAAAAAAAAAAAAAAAAAAAACGGAGGGAAAAGACGTTGGGGGTTGTTTTCCCTGGGTAAGTGTGGGAATTGAGCCAAATTATTTTCAAGTTAATATTCGTGTGATCCGACAGCAGTCATACCCCTCCCCCACTCCAAAACCCCTAAGGGTCTCCAGCTTCTGCGGGCGGTACCTGCCACGTACGCCATAGCTTAGTAACTAGTATTAACCGGTTGGGCTTCTGCTTCCTGAATACTCAGTCCCTTTTCCCCTTATGCTGATTAATTTCAAGATGGAGGAGACAGCCACGTTCTTTGCCTAGACAGTTTCACCATACTTATTCCACAGGTTAGTCTAGCAGTCTGAGGCCTAGCAGACTAGTTATTAAGGTCATTTTTTTCTTTTTGGGGGCAAAAGGATTTATATCAGATTTTCATGCACCACTGGCAGGCCCCACAATTTTTTTTTTTTTTACTAGAAACCAGTTGCTTACATTTCTTGAATCATAATTAACCACAGTGCGTTTAGATGATTGGAGACAGAAAAAATAATAATGTAGTGCTAATCGTTTCTTTGATTTTTCACAATTACAAAGTTACTCATCTTCCCATCAGATCAGAGTCCTCTGGAGAGGAGGCAGGCACAATTACAGGCTGGCCTTTTTCTCAAATCAGTTTCTGAAATACAGGTTAACTATCTAGAAAGACCAAGCCGAGTACCCCTTAAAGGAACTATTTTAGGGCAGTTCCTCTTACTGAAAAGGGTCACAAACATTCTTTAGCCTAAGATGTCCTCATGGTTTTTATTACTTTGGTTTCTGCATTAGGCTAGTGTAGTGTACCAAATAAGTCCTTGAAAATGACTCTTAGAATCTGAAAATAATTACTAGTCTGATAAGGAAAGGCTTGTTTTAAACAAGCTAATATTAAAAGGTAGAGTGCCTCTTGGCCATTAAAGGAAGTCGTTTATCTAACTCCTGGTTCCCTCTGACCCTCTTGGTTCCCCAAATATTCTAATACTAACATTGAATTAATTTGAGTTATGATACCAAAATACATATGGTATGTGTTTTAAAGAATTTGTTTTATTTCAATGAAAGTGTGGATTCTATGAAAGGAAGAATAATGAATTTTTTTTCTTCTAGAGCAGAGTGAAGAAAACTAAATCCCAGTTTATTGGATTTCAGTACTATGTCATAACAGACAGGTAATTATTTTTTGTTTTGTCTCCTGATGATGTATTTGTAGAATGTATTTACAAATATGTTGTTATGTTCTACAGTTCCTGTGTTTTGAGTGGGTTCTTCATGATGAGGGTGGGTGCTTTTTACTGTGAATTCAAAGGGTACCTGAAAGTCACCTATGCTTTAGCTGTGGATTTTATTTTAAAAATAATCTAAAATTACCCAAACTTTTATAGTACTGAAAGGAAAAATTAGGCTGTTTTAAGACATTATTGGAAAGACCTGGGTATAAGAAATTGCTTTTAAATGTTTGGTGAATAACTAAGTGAAATCTGTATAGAATGTGAGTTATTTTGTCTGCCATCTTATTTTTCCCCCCTTCAAGATTCAAGAAGCCACATTGGTATGTATTATTCTAATTGGAATTAATTCTGTCATTATTATTGTTATCATTATCATTATTATTTCTGTCATAACATATCACGTTATTATTACCACATAAATTGCTTGCACTAACCAGGGCACTTAAAAGTAAGTGGAACATTGTTAATAAGTACTTCTAGAAAACATGTGCAAACTTGGACTGTCCTAAGCACATTTTGCTGGATAGTTAACTAGGCTACATTTATAAGTAACTTTTCTTGAAGGAGCGTGTGCTAGGCTCTGGGTTTGGCGTGTATTATTTTGTGATCTTCCCAATCAGACCTTCATGGGGATGGTAACTATTTTAGAGAGGAAACAGACTACCCCGAGAGAAGGTTGGGTGATTTGTTAAAAATCAGTATGTGGTGGAACCCTCATTTGACTTGAAGTCAACAAACTTGTTGCCATCTAGTTACATCAGGAAACTAGTGGAAATTGAAAGCAATAATCTCTACGTTATCCTGCATCAGAAACTGTCATTAGCTTGTAAAAATCGTTTGCCTCAGTGGAACAGGTAAGAGTTATCCAGCAACTATGCATTATTTGGATGGTTTGTTAACAGTTCATGTTTTAACTGTTACTGCTTTGGGTGTAAGTTGATAAATTTACTTTATAAATCAGAGTCTGTCATGGTGGCCCACATCTGGAATAGTGGCATTTGGTGGGGGAGAGGAGTGCAGACATAGGATCACCACAATTTGAGTCCAGCTCACTGATCTAGACGTGAGTTCTAGGCCAGCCAGTTCTACATAGTGAGACCTCCTCCCAAAAAAATAAAAATTATATATATTCAGGACTCTTAAAGAAATAGCTCAATGAAATCTTTAGAAATGTTAGGCCGCTATCTTTCAGTTGGTAAACATTATAGTAAGGCTTTCAGTAAGAGCAGGTCAAGTGGAGCATTTACATTTATAGAATTGTATTACTATACTTTTTCCATAGTCCTATAGGACTGGGGAAGAGAATACCCTCACTGACTAGCATCCTGTTCTTTGATTTACCATTGAGTGGGTAGCAAATAACAGTCCAAACTAGACCAACAAGGTGCTGCATTTTGGGGTTAGTGCCCAGGATGAGGACATTTTCTTTTGTAGGTGAAGTTCTTTGACATTTTTGAATAAGAGAGATTTCTGAATCCTCATGTCCCACTTTATATAGTACTTTAATCTTTGATAATCAACACTAAGATAGTAATAGTTCTATGTCTGTTTTTTCCTTCATTACGTTTTTCTCAGTTCTGAATAGGGACATTTCCTAGATGCTGTAAAACAGTTCCTCTTTCCCCCTCTAAATAACTGAGATTTTTTTCAAAGATAATTCCTCAATTATGGGCATATATGTTTTTGAACATAGCGTTTTCCACCTGAAAAATGAATTGTCATTTTTGCTCTAGATTTTCTCATATTACAATGCTTTAACTTGAGATTTTAATGTCATTAATCATAAAAGCACCGATATATGTGTGGGACAAATATCTGTAGTAGACAGCAGCACATTGTGTGTGTATGTGTGTTTAGGTAGGTTAAAGGTAATAACTGCACGTCTACAGATTAGACAGTCTAAGGGGGTTTGATGAGAAAGCTCTTTCTGTGTGGGGAGATGCTTGTGTTTAATGATAGCGCAAGTACAGGTATAGAAGGTTCTTAGTGGGTTGGGGAGTTAGCTCAGTGGGTTCAGTCCTCAGCTCTGGGGAAAAACAAACAAACAAACAAACAAACAAATAAATCTTTGCCGGGCGGTGGTGGCGCACACCTTTAATCCCAGCACTCGGGAGGCAGAGCCAGGCGGATCTCTGTGAGTTCGAGGCCAAGTGAGTTCCAGGAAAAAGGCGCAAAGCTACACAGAGAAACCCTGCCTCAAAAAACCAAAAAAAAAAAAAAAAAAAACAGGGGGGGGGGGGGGGGGGGGGTGTTCTTAGTGTATGCGTCAGGGTTAAAGGCCCAACCTCATGATTTCTATGTAGGAACACTGGTTCAGGACGATTTAGTTATCAGCAAGTTTGAGCTTATCGTTTTCCTCAACTAAAATTAAGTGATCGATATAAGTGATAGGCTAGTCTTTTTTGGTTGTTTTATCTATTTATCTATTTATTCATTTATTTATTTATTTATTTATTTATTTATTTTTTGGGGCAATGTCTGTTTTGTAGTCCAAGTTGTCCTGGAGTTAATTATATAGCAACCTCATGGAAATCCTCCTGTCTCATCCTCCAGGTATTTCAGAGAAAGTATTTTTTATTTTGTTTTCTTTTTTTTTTTTTTTTTTTTTTGATGAGAGGCCCAAGCCAGCCTTGAACTCATGATCCTCCTTCCTCAGTCTTCCAACTGCTGGGATTATAGGAGTGCTTCACAGTCCCAGCTTGATGGGACATCTTATGTCCTGAAATAGTACTGTAGTTACCAGTTACTGTCAACACTACTAATAATCAGAGATTTTTGTGTTAATTGCCTTTTACAATAAACATAGAAATCTATGGGATATTTTTTAAGTTCTTCAGAATAATAAAACCAGCAGTTCAAAATTGAGTTTATAGTGAACAAATTCTGATTTAACAAGGTAGAACAATAATAAAGGAACATGGAATGGTTGGGTGAAGATTAAATTTCCTGTCTGAATTACTTCAGTGGAATGAAATGTCATCATAGTGGCTTCCCACTAACTTGATCTTATAAATTGGTAGCATAGCAGAGTTTTCTGTCATTTAATTTTTTTTACTATATAGTTCTTAATACTCTTTCAATTCAATTGTTTTAGAGGCTTGTGGTTGTAACTGTGAATTGCATGTCAGTTCTCTTCCTGCCAAGAGATTAGACATGAGGGACATTCCTGAATCCCTTTTGGATTTTTCAGCTACCCTTTATAAGAGGTAAAGATAGGAAAGTCTAAGTGAAGCTAAGTGTCCCTTACTCTTCAGGTACTCTGTAAGCTCATTGCTGTGGTATCTCAGTAGTGCTGAATGCACTCTATGTTCTACTAGTCTACTTCTGGAAATGTTTCAACAAATCATGTGGTTGATGAGCGCACTCTTCCCATAAATAAATGCAGTAAAACAACCTTGTCCTGTCTTTTTATTAGATTAATTTATTTTATTTGTATGAGTATTTTACCTGTATATGTGTACGTACACACACACACACACACACACACACACACACACACACACACACACACACGTATGTGCATGCGCGTGTGTATGACTATTGCTCATTTAGGCCAGGAAAGGTTGTCAGATTTCCTGGAACCAAAGTTACTGATGGTAGTGAGCCACTGTGTAGTGCTGGGAGTCAAATCAGGTCTTCTGTAAGAGTAACAAGTATTCTATAGCATGTAGCCATCTCTCTAGTCCCTCTGTCCTTGTTTTCTTTTTGTGGTTTGTTTTGAGAAAGGGTCTCACTGTAGCCCTGTCTAGCCTAGAACTCAAGAGTTCTGCCTGTTGCCTTCTGAGTGTTGGAATTAAAGGTATGTTTCACCATGCCCAGTGCTGTTTCTTGTGGGGTTTTTTTTTTGTGGTTTTTTTTTGGGGGGGGGGTAATGCTTCATATTTTTAAAAGTGAGAGATGACAGAAAAGCACAGCTAAACTTCCATCCATTTATCTATTATAAATTTAATGAACTTTAAAATTCTACAAAGAAAAATTTTTAACATTTTTGGTATCTAAATACATGATGGTACTTTTTATCCTGACTTCAAATCTAAGTGGATCATTTGATTTAACTTTGTATTTGTTTTTGGTGGAACTAGGGTTTGACATAAGATGTAAGAGTCTTATGCATACCAGGCAAGTGTTCTACTACTAAGTTCTAGCCCTAAGCCCCTTTTTACTTTTTCTTTTGTAATTTGAGATCACATCTCATGAATTTGCCTAGGCTACCCTGGAACTAACTTAAGCATAGACAGGCCTTGAACTTGGGATCCTCCTGCCTTAGTCTTCTATTAGCTAGGATTCCAGACCTTTGCCACAGGCCTATCTCATGCTTCAACGTTTTTTGTTGTTTGGTTTGATTTTTTGAGACAGACTTTCTTTGTATAGCAGAACCCTGACTGTCCTAGAACTTGATTTATAGGACAGGCTACCTTGAACTCACAGATACTCCTGCTTCTACCTCCAATTGCTGGGATTAAAGGTGTGCACCACCATCGCCCAGCTGGTTTAACCTATTTTAACCATAGTGAGAGAGTGTTTCACTGTGTATCCCTGGCTGTCCTCAAACTCAGAGATTTGCCTTCCCTGAGTGCTGGGATTAAGGCATCCATAATCATACCTGGCTATGGTTGAATGAACAGGTAGTTTTTCCTTTTGGTGCTAGTACTTTATTGACCAAAAAAGTGGAAAAAATAAAGAGAATGCAAACTGAGCTGTGTGGCTCAGTGGTAGAGTGTTTGCCTAATATGCACAGTCAGCTCCCAGCACTATCAAATTACAGAGCCAGCATGGTGACATGGGACTAGGCTAGATAGTGAGCCCATGTCCCTCCAAAAGCAGATCAGAAAAGAGAAAATCTAGCTGTTTGTGCCAGTACAAGATGTTTTTGGGGCTAGGAGTATAACTCAGTGGAAGAGTGATTACCAATTTGTTTTGTTAATGGGCTTCATGATTTAATCCCAGCTACTTTGGAGGTTGAGGCAGGAAGGTAATAGTAAAAATGTCTCAAAGAGTGCTAAGGATGTAGCTCAGTGTGGTAGGGTGCTTGTCTTGCATATAAAAAGCCCTAGGTTCAATCCTCAGCACTACAAAAAGGCTTTTTAGTTATAAGAACTGGTATAAAAAGCCCATGGGATTCAGTAGCCATGCCGTTGGGATTTAAGGGATGTATCTTAAAGCACACAATCTGGGATTTACTGGGAGGCAGTAGTCATTTAGAGGAAAGTTGATTGACTTTGGAATCAGTAAACCTGTATTTAATTGCTGACCATTTATTGTCCACAGGGCTTTGACAAATCACTGGACAAGGTTGTAGTCCAGGCTGTCCTGGATCTCACTCTGTGGACCAGGCTGGCCTCGAACTCACAGAGATCCACCTGCCTTTGCCTCTTGAGTGCTGAGATTAAAGATGTACACTACCACCGCCCGGCACATTAGTAATCTTTTGAGTAAATAATTGTTTTAAAATAGCTGAAGCTAATCATATGTACAAGTATATGATCTGTGTCATGAATAGTAAACCTTGAGAATAAGGTGATAGCTAAAGATCCTGTCTGGTGATGTGGAAGGAGTGCAGGGTGTGGAGGCCTTTTTGTCTCCTCTACTCACTTCAGGTATTCGGGTCTTCACACATAGTAGGCAAGCACTCTGCCACTGAGCATTATGCCCCAGCCTTTTTCTCTATCACTAGTTCATCTGGAAAAGATCACATTTCCTTCACTCATATATGTCTGAAGAACCATTTTTAACATTTTTTACTGACATTTTCATACTAAGGTAGAGAAAAGTCTGTATTTGGTTATTTGGATCATGGTTCCCTAACATCTTGAATACACCTTAGCTTTTAAAAATGTTCTTTTTTCACTCCCTAAACAATAGAACTTGTGAGTTACATTTGCCTTTCTTAATTCCATGACACAGCTAGTGCAAGACTCCTTAAAGTGAGACTAGGGTCCATCGAGTATTTGACAGGAGGATTGGTTTACCAGGCACGTGCATTCAGAATTTCCTTTTATTTCACATGGAAGCAGTCACCTGAGGCTCTGGCACCTTCTTGCAGTCATAACTCCCCATGTGACTGTCCCTGCAGGATGGATGTGCCTTCCCAGGGCTGAAATCCCTTTACTTACTCCACTCTTAGCCAATGCAGATTTAAAGCAGAAAGGATGGAGAGTTGGGGCGGAAGTGGGGAAATGAATCAAGTCAGATTTGGTTCTCCCCAGACTGACCCCAAAATCACTACAAGGAACCGACTTTTTTTTTTTTTTAAGCTGAGGATCGAACCCAGGGCCTTGTGCTTTCGTGGCAAGCTCTCTCTACCACTGAGCTAAATCCCCAACCCTGGAACCGACTTTGTGATGAAAGCCACTACTGTAGCAATCACTGTGTTCTGTTTAGCAAGGCCTTCCTAGTTTGCTTGCAGTTTTGGAGTAAAAGTATGTTACAGAACTATGTGGAGAGATTTCTCAGATGTGTATTAATGAGTGCAAGGGAAGTGTAGAGCAGTGTGTCGCTATGGAAGTAAAAGGAATTTGGAGCTCATCTTTTTGTTCTGTTTTGAGGCAGGGTCTCATACTATCTCCATAGGCTTTGCCAAGAAAGTGGTAGAATTTTGTGTCATTGGAACATACAGCTCAATATTACTTTATTCCAGGACAAGGGGAGAAATAACCTGTACTTAGTGACATTGTAGTTCTGATGGTCTTTTTGAATTCAGTCTGTTCTAACTTCTCTATGATAGGACTGCAGATTCAGGTAGTTTGCTTGCTTTAAGGTGCTGATTAGCTCTCCATTTGGGGGCAGTCTTGTTATACTGTTGTGTTAAAAGGGAGACTTACTGGCTTCCCTGTTTGGTTAACTCTTGGCTCTAGTTTGACACTATGCTTATATTCTCTTGTGTTATGGCTTTCTATTTGAGAATGCCTTTGCACATGCATGTACTAATCTCTTCAACAGCCCACAGGCTTGGTTTTAATGGTTTTAATCTCTTAGTGATTCAGTTCCCAAGTGTACCTTTTAGTATATTATTACTTAGGGTTGCCACCTCCCCTTGAAGGCTAGAAGGTCCTCAGCTACACACTATATAAATTTACTTTGAGATTTATTTTGTGTGTGTATGGGTGTTTTTACCTGCGTGTATGTATGTGTACCAAGTGATTGCTTGGTGCCTGCGGAGGCCAGGAAAGAGTGTCAGATCCCTTAGAGATCGAGTTACAGATGGTTGAGAGCTGTCATGTCAGTGCTCAGAACCAAATCTGGGTTCTCTACTGCAACAGCCAAAGCTCTCTTACCCACTGAGCCATTGCTCTAGTCCTAGTGCATGAAGTTGAAACTGAGGAAATTCACTTTGTACTTTTGGAACTGTAGTTGGAGCTCGTGGGTAGCCTGTGATACCAGTGTTCCCTACTGTTAAAGTAACTTTAAGTTTTGCATGTAAGCATTGATTGTCCTGTTATTCATTAAGAGACATTATCTACTAGTTACCAGCCAAACTGATTCCTCAAGCTATTTGTGTTTTGAAGGTAGTATGAGAGGTTGTTCTCATTAAGAAAAAAATGGTCTTTGACCCAAGTCCTATAAATCACAATAAAATCTAACCATTGTTAAGCCATCAAAATGCTGTATGGAAAGGCTAAGCCTGTGGCTCATATAAAGCAAAATTGCCATGAGTTTAAGGCCAGCATAGGCTGCAAGGGAAGATCCTATCTTCAAAACAGAATCCCAGCACTCAGAAGGTAGAAGCAGACAGATCTCTGAGTTTGAGGCCACATTGATCTACAAAGTGAGTTCTAGGCCAGTTAAGTCTACATAGTGAAACCCTGTCTCATACAACTAAAGGTGATTAAATTTACAAGAATGAGGTTTATATTGACGCTACTGGGTTCACTAACATGGTGGATTCTAATATTTTCTTCAAAGTACTTGTTGAGGAAAATAAAATGGTTAACCAGAAGCTTTAGAAACATCTTGCATTTTCATGAACCTTTGTAAATAGTCCCACCAGGTTTTTTCCTCCTCCACCTATATTTTTATCATTTCACTTACAAATTTGCTTTAGGTTATGCTGAATTAAGTGCTTACTCAGCTTCTTTTAAAACACGTCTAATCTTACCACTGAGAAAGCTAGGCCAAGAAGATTGATATTTCAAGGCCAGCTTGGGCTATTTATTTATTTATTTATTTATTTTTAGGGGTTTTTTTTGTTTGTTTGTTTGTTTTTTTCCGAGACAGGGTTTCTCTATGTAACAGTCCTGGCTGTCCTGGAACTCACTTTGTGGCCCAGGCTGGCCTCTGCCTTCCAAGTGCTGGGATTAAAGGTGAGTGCTACCACCGCCTGGCCAAGCCTACGCTGTATTTTCACCTGTTGTGTCATGGAGACTATCCGTGGGACTAGGTGTACAGTTAATTTATACTTGAATGATCAGCACTTGTCTAGGGAAAGAAACACTTGAACACTCTTGTATTTGTTAACCCGTCACTAGCCACTCTATTACTTGCATGGTCAATGACAGCCTGTTCAGTACCCTCGATGTTTTGTAGAACTGTATTAATCAAAAGGCTAATACTAACAAGTTCATTTCCTTTGTACATATTTCTGCCCTTGAACAAAATTTCATTTCCTGTTGATAAAATGACTTTCTTCACACAGGAAAAAGCAGTTTGGAAACTTGGTTAAATCCTTATTTTTATCTTTTTATTGAAAATACTTTGCATACATTATATTGACCATGGTTTCCCCTCACCCAACTCCACCTCCCCTTAGAAAATAAACAGACAATCAAAAATCCTTGCTCCTAGTCCCTTACTTAACCCTAACCTCTGGTTATATGGATTAAAACATGTCTGTCAAAGGCTTAAAAGATAACATCCACATATAAGAGGAGACACAGTATTTTTCTTGGAGTCTGGGTTACCTCACTCAGGATGAATTTTTCTAGCTCCATTCATTGACCTGTAAATTCCATAATTTCATTTTTTTTTTGTTTTTTTGTTTTGCCAGAGCCGAGGACCGAACCCAGGGCCTTGCGCTTGCTAGGCAAGCGCTCTACCACTGAGCTAAATCCCCAACCCCCATAATTTCATTTTTAACAGCTGAATAATACTCCGGTATGTAAATTTTTATGACTTTCTAGATGAAATCCTTCACTCTGAGTTTTCTAATTTGCAGAGCATAGGTTTCCTATAGTGGGAGTATTTTGACAAGTATTTTAGTCTAATTTTACACTCTTAGCACATTCATAATATATGCCTAAGTGAGGAGTGAGGCCTTGGTCATCTAATCTGGTGACTATTAAGTACCCTCTGCTGTACCTTTCTGTCCAGGGTTCAGGTAGACTTTTCACTTGCCACAATGAGTGTGTCCTTGTACATTTTTTTAAAAAGTCACAGGATGATGCACATGCCATACTGAAAGACTGGCACGTTACAATTGCATTGAGGTAACTGGAAGTGCAGAGAGCAACAGTGCAAAGCTGTCCGAGTTGTTCACTTCTGCCACTATAATACAAGTGTGCATGGCTGTGAACACCCAAGAGTGTATTTCATAGTCTCCATACATCACAAACCTTTTTTTAAACGTGCAAGTAGCCATGTTTTGTGGCACACCTCTGTAAGCCCAGCACTCAAGAGGCTCAGGCAGGAGAGCTGTGTTTTGAGTTAACTAGACCACACAGATTTCCCTGACTGAGATACTGTAAAACACAGGAACTGGATGTGTATCATTATGATGCAGGCAAGGCCCTGGGTTCAGTTCGTAGCACTTCATTATAAAAACCAGTTTTAGATTACAAAGAAGATAGAAACAGGCCACACCGCTGAATTTGGCATAAGCATACAGTTTGCTAACTCCCTGACCTCGTCTTCCTAGTAGTAGAGCAGTGCTTTCCAAAGTTTTCCTATATTTGTTCTTCTTAAATTCACCTCTATACCTGCATTCTCGGTTTCCATGTAAAGAAAACTGGAATACATGGTGACATTGTTTTCAAGTTGGTCTTTCTCTTTTTAGATAATTTTCCACTTGTTCGTCAAGATGGAAAACTCCGATTCTAACGATAAAGGAAATGATCAATCTGCAGCACAGCGCAGAAGTCAGATGGACCGATTGGATAGGGAAGAAGCTTTCTATCAATTTGTAAATAATCTGAGTGAAGAAGATTATAGACTTATGAGAGACAACAATTTGCTAGGCACTCCAGGTAAGCTATATCTAATGTAAGGTGTATATGTAAGTTGCTGAGTTTTTAAGAAATAGCTTATTTTACAATATGTTTTTTACTAGCTAGCCATGCATCCTGCTACAAAATAACTAATAGGATTTTAGTTTCTAGGACAGACTCTAATCTTATTTTGTCATCTTCTATTCTGTGACTATGTCCCACCTGTAACTGTACAGAATTAGCTCTGGGTGAAACAGCAGCTAGAACTCTGTCCTTACTGTCTGTCACCCAGGTAAGGTCTCATTTGATCCTAGTTAGAACCCATTTCTGTTTCCACCAGCCTGTGGATGGTTTCATTCATTTTCAAAGGTAAGGGTTTTAGCAAGACTAGCAAATAATAGCAGACTTGAATTAGAATGTCTTAGCTGCACTTGTGGCTCTGTTGTTACTTGGTGTGGTTTCTAGCAAGTCAATTTAAAGTTCAGATAACAAAGCCAGACAAGACCTGGTGGCATATGCCTGTAATCCCAGCTGCACAGGAGGCTGAGGCAGCCTGGATGGACCCTTCTTCAGAAAGAATCACGAGGGTGGAAAAGACTGAAACCGACTTGCTGATTTGCATTTGTAATTTGGCAATCATTGTTCACTTTCCAGGAGAAAGTACTGAGGAGGAGTTGCTCAGAAGACTACAACAAATTAAAGAGGGCCCACCACCACAGAGCTCAGATGAAAATAGAGGTATATTTTGTTTTGGGAGGTGGGTAGTGGATGGAATGACAGGAACTTCATAATAGTAAATGTCGCCAAAGATTAACCAGAAAAACCACAAGTTAATTTGGTGATAAGTAACTGTTCATAAAAAGAGAAGGCATTTTCTTGCTATTTGGTGAGAATGTCAGCATGCTGTATTCTGCCTCACCTTTGGATTGTTTGTGTTAATTGGGCCACAGTGAGAAGTAGCCTATTTAAATGAGATTTTCTCCCCTTGGCTTTCCACAGCCATGAAATTTCCTGCTACTTAGTTCCTTGTTTATAAATGTGGCTTCATCAGCAAAAAAGAAATGCTGCTTTGTCTGCCCTAGTGCCTTTCTACTGGGTGTCATTTTGTTCCCCTGGGATATTAGCGATGACTAGAGACTGGTGGACACACCTGACTTTGCGGGTTTGCTGGTAGGACCTAGCAGGCAGAGGGTGGCTCTACTGCCAGCCGTCCTGATGCCCTGCAATGCACAGCACAGTTCCTAGCACTAACTGGTTCAGAGTGTCCGTGCTGCTGCTAAGGAAGCTGCCTCCAACCTCGGGACTGGTGCTTCCCTCTGCACAGGAAATAGGGATTGGCAGGAACCTAGGAGCTGTGGCGGTAGATTAGTTTGTGAACCTGCTGTTGGGTATGCTGTTACTCTAGGTTCAGGCTGTTCATTTGATACAGTCTTCATTGTCATGGTAGTTTAAGAGCTTGATATTGACAAATCTTCAAGTAATTATAAACCATTACCCTTGTTTATGGTTTTGCTATGAAGTAATAGAGACTGAAAATTTGGTAGAAATATAATTGGAACCAAAATACCAACAACTAACCCCCCACAAGTAGCGACTATGTAGTTGGATTTTTGTTTGGACAGTGGACTAGGAAAAACATGTTGCTTTCTCAGTCTCACAGCTCCTTCTAGAGCAGCGGATCTCACACTTCCTAATGCTGTGACCTTTACTACAGTTCCTCATGCTGTGGGGACCCCAGCCATACAGCTGTTTTCATTGCTACTCCAGAACTGCAATTTTGCTACTTTATAAATTGTAATGTAAATAGCTGATATGCAGGATATCTGAAACGGGCATTTACATCCCCCCCCAGGGGTCAAGACCCACCAGTTGAGAACCACCATTAACCATTGCAGGCTCATGAAATAGTGAAAACAACTTCTTCCAGATCCCCTCTGAAAATAAAGTTCTATTACTCTTAGCTTTCTCTTTTCAAACACCTGAATTTTTTTTTTTTGCTTTTTACTTAGAAATCAGTGTTACATACAGTGTAAGACCTGTAAATGTAAAATTTGTTCAGAATTGCAGAATTCTTCAATGTTTTTTATATGACTGTCCTAATTCTTGTAGCTCCTTTCTCTCCCTCTCCTCCTCCTTTGTTTTTAACAGGTGGAGACTCTTCCGATGACATGGCCAATGGTGACTCCATAATAGATTGGCTTAACTCTGTCAGACAGACTGGCAACACAACAAGAAGTGGCCAGAGAGGAAATCAGTCCTGGAGAGCAGTGAGCCGAACGAACCCAAACAGTGGAGACTTCAGATTCAGTCTAGAGATAAATGTTAACCGTAATAATGGAAGCCAAACCCCAGAGAATGAAAATGAACCATCTGCTAGACGTCTTAGTGTAGAAAACATGGAACACAGCAGCCAAAGGCAAATAGAAAATCCAACATCTGAGGCATCATCTGGCAGATCATCTAGGTCAGAGCGCAATTTAACCGAAGCATTAATAGAAGTGCCATCCACCAGAGGTCAGAGGAGGGCAAGAAGCCGGAGCCCGGAACACCGGAGAACCAGAGCTAGAGCTGAAAGAAGTAGGTCACCTCTGCACCCAACAAGTGAAATTCCACGAAGAGCTCATCATAGTATCTCATCGCAGACTTTTGAGCACCCTTTGGTAAATGAGATTGAGGGAAGTTCTAGAACCCGTCACCATGTGACCCTGAGACAGCAGATAACTGGACCTGAGTTACTAGGTAGAGGTCTTTTTGCAGCTTCTGGGTCAAGAAATGCTGTTCAGGGAACAAGTTCTTCAGACACAGGTACCAATGGTGAATCTGCAGGATCTGGTCAAAGACCTCCGACCATAGTCCTTGATCTTCAAGTAAGAAGAGTTCGTCCGGGAGAATACCGGCAGAGAGATAGCATAGCTAGCAGAACTCGGTCAAGGTCTCAGACACCAAACAATACAGTCACTTATGAAAGTGAGCGCGGAGGTTTTAGGCGCACCTTTTCACGTTCTGAGCGTGCAGGTGTGAGAACCTATGTCAGTACCATCAGGATTCCCATTCGCAGAATCTTAAATACTGGTTTAAGTGAAACGACATCTGTTGCAATTCAAACCATGTTAAGGCAGATAATGACAGGTTTTGGTGAGCTAAGCTACTTTATGTATAGTGACAGTGACTCAGAGCCTAGTGCCTCAGTCTCCGGTCGAAATTTGGAGAGAGGAGAGTCACGGAGTGGAAGAGGGAGCTCTGGTGGAAACAGCTCTGGTTCCGGGTCCAGCTCTAGCCCTAGCCCCAGTTCCAGTGGTGAAAGTTCAGAAAGTAGCTCAGAGATGTTCGAAGGCAGTAGTAATGAAGGAGGCTCCTCTGGCCCAGCAGGCGCCAGGAGAGATGGTCGACATAGGGCCCCAGTTGCATTCGATGAAAGTGGTTCTTTGCCATTCCTTAGTCTGGCTCAGTTCTTCCTCTTAAATGAGGATGACGACGACCAACCTAGAGGACTCACCAAAGAACAGATTGATAACTTGGCAATGAGAAGTTTTGGTGAAAATGATGCATTGAAAACATGTAGTGTTTGCATTACAGAATACACAGAAGGCAACAAACTTCGTAAACTACCTTGCTCCCATGAATACCACGTCCACTGCATCGACCGCTGGCTGTCGGAGAATTCCACCTGTCCCATATGTCGCAGGGCAGTCTTGTCTTCTGGGAACAGAGAAAGTGTTGTGTAATGAGAACAGAACTCTGAGCTGTGGAGCTGGGATAGTGATGGGCAAACAAATTACTTGCTTTATGTCCACTTTTTTTGAGTGGTGCTTAAATATAAAGTCATAACCTGAACCTGAGTCACTGCTTTCTGAGGGAATCACGTCTTTAGTTTCTCTTTCAGGATGAAAAGAATATTTCAAAAGCAATGTTTTAGGACTTGAATGTTTGATTTCGGTACCAGATAAATTGCTAACCTGTTACTGATAATTCACCCACATACACTTGTCATTTTTCCCTTTGTTATCTTAAGGTCTGCCTTAGCAGTGGCTCCTTTCACTATCTTGCTGACCTCTTTTTAAAGTTTCCCAGGCCATAAGAGGGGCATGAAGAAAATTCCCACTCAAGACTTAAGTTCCATTATGTGTTTTGTAAGTGGTTAATTAAAACAATACCATTCCCAGTTATTGACACAAATTCAGTCACATTCTGAATATTGTTTGTTCACCTTCCAGAGTAGGTGATGATGGACATACCAGTGTAAATAACACTAAACAGTTAGAATCTTCTAAGTGTATTAACTGTCCTAAGCCCATCACTGTGGCACACAATAGAGTGAACTTATAGTTTAATTGAGATATTTATCTTGTGGAAATATTAAAAAAAAAGCCTATGCTTGTGTAAGTGAAAAAAAAATCACATTCATTTGTTTAAAAATGTAAAGCTATTTTGTAGAGGCTCAGTACTTTTCCAATGCACTCTTGTATTAATGCATTCAAAATTGTAAAGTACCATGCTTAGAAATGAGAACTGCTTTTTGTGAGCCAGCATAGTATAACAAACACACCAAACAAAGTACGAAGCTGCTTTTGTAAGTGTGTAGATGTCAAGAGCAGAACATATCTATCTTTAATGTATTTGTGAACAGCTACTGTGACATGAAGAGGAAAGGACCATGCAGAATCAAACTGCTTTAGAGACCAATGGAGAGCATGCATCTTAACTTGGACTTAGGCAGGAAACGATAGATGAGGGTAAAGAAAAGAGCTCTGAAGAGTAGAACATTTCATGATGACAGTAATACACACATGAACTGGTTTCCCACAGTGACAGCCACAGCAGTTTGACCCAGAATTCCACTTAAATAGATGAAGCAGATCAGTGAATTGGCAGAGCTGTCTTTGGTTTAAGAAAACGAATCGCTGCCACCTAGCACAAGTTAAATGGATGCTTTTACAATCTGCTCAAATAAAGGAAAGGTGGCGGCAAGAGAGAGCCTTCTAAACCAATTTTAAAGTAAGGATTTCAGTTGGTACGGATGGGTGTGCTATTGGAAAAGTCTCGAATTTGCTTGTTTTCGAGATTTATCATGTAAGGTACTAGTCTAGTGCACACTTGTCAGTATTCCATTCATGTATCTAGCAGATCTGACATGCCACATTTAAAGACCTATTCATAAATTGAGAGATTTTAATGAAAGTGAGGCATGTTGAGTTATGTTGCCCATATTTGAAGATGAGATGGCTGCCTCACATCTATGGACACGCACTTTATTGTTTTTTAGTGGTAAGAATAGATTGTGATAACCCCAGTACTCTTGCCTGGGTTTTCTTTTGAGGCTGATTGGGGTTAAGATTAGTCTGGCTGTTTCTCTGGGGAAAGCTGCCAGGCCAGAAGAGAAGCTGGATGCAGTAGGCACATCCCTGGCCTTTAACCAAATGAGCTAACTACCTGGATTAATCTAGGGCTCTAGAAAATGTTTTACCCAAATCTGCCTTAGGAATTACCTGCTTACTCTTCCTGATATCACCTTAGCAGTAAAGATTATTTCACAGTTCATTCTTTCATGTTTTCCTCTGGCTTTCAATCCTACCTAAGTATCAAAGAAACTCAATTGTAAATATGGTAGTTGTTTACAAAGGATATGTACTGCTCTTGCAAGGAAATAATGTCCAAACAAAGCTTCACTTATTTTTTTTAATATAAGCAGATTTCACTGTTTATGGCGCTTATGTAATACATTTTTATCTTTTTAAAAAGAATTGTCCATGTAAAAGTCAGGATTCATTTATATTTGTGAGCCTCCTTGTCACCTTTCTATGGTTTTCAGATCTGCAGGATAGTCCTGATTAACTAAAAACAAATCCATTTTCCTCTTGGTAAAATGTTCCATGTTAGGGATGTTCATTTTCTATAGCTCAAAAACAACTGCAGCACATTCTAAACATGAAGTTACTGACAACAGATACCTCCCTGACCTCCTCAAACTCATTACTCGTTTGTGAAGTCCTGAAGTCAGAGGTAACTCAAGCAGGATGCTGTTTATGAATGTAGATGTTGAAGCTATTCAGAAACACTGGAAATCAATCTTTCCATTTCTAGCCTTCAGTAGAATGCACATGTTTGACATGCATGTGGACCCTTTCAAATAGCACTCATATCTATTGGGTTGTGTAGAGAATGAATCCAAGTATTTTTAGTGGGAGTTGCTTTTTTATTTTACAAAGTCCATGACTATTATATATTACTAATGTTGCAGACGTTAAAGGTTCATATAGGTGTCAGGTATAGAGTAAAGAATGAATATCTTTTTCCTCACCAGTGTCCAAACACCTATTCTTGAGGGAACATTTTCTTGCAAAAGACTTTACATTTCATTTTGTATCTTTGCACTTTTTCTTTATTATAGAAAGGTTCTGTCTTTAAGACCTACTTTGAACTTCATGCAGTAAATAATGTTGGGAGATTACATTGTTCAAAGCATAGGGAAATTACTGAAGCCTGATTTTCCTTGACTATTTCAAATGTTTTTTTTTTAATCCGCTTACTGGTGTGAAGGTTTGTTGTGGTTTGTTTTATTCCACACAGCTTACAATGTTAAAATTTATTAGTGCAGAAAACAAAAATGAACAAGTTAAAAAATGGCAGGCTATTTGCAGTAACACTGAAGAGAGCTGTGGTGAGGATTTGGAACATTTTCTCTGAAAAGAACATGTTAGTTGCACCTCTATGTTAATGGAGGTGGCATTGGGGAGGGGGAGGAGGCTCACACGCTAGTATTGGAACAGGTAATTGTCCAATTGATAAGGAAATGTTAGTGCCAGGAGATACTCAATCTTTAGAGACATGATGGTCAGAATCCATCCAAGGTAGGAAACTGGTTAGCTCTGTTACCTTAAACAATGTTTGGTTGTTTTTTTTTTTTTTTTTTTTTTTTTTTCCTCCTGGGAAAACTTCATTTCTGTGCCAAGTATTCTCTGCTTTTGTCAATGTCTTATATCTGTGAAGGGTTAGCATTTAGCATGTTTTGTATTTAACCACCTGCTTCTATGACTTTTAGTCAGTTCTCCAAATACCTACGTGATAAAGAGGTCAACATTACAAAATGACTGTTAAGGCCTTTTTTAACAGTTTGCTAGAATGCAGTGGCACCTTGGGGTTGACATTTTTCTTAACAGATAGGGGAAACATTTTACTTTTGTGAAAGGAAATAATTTGTAATCTGCCTTAGCTGACTTTTTTGTTTGTTTTTCCTGACTGGCTTCCCTGTCACGTTTTACCAAAAATATGCAGGACACGGAAAGCCACGCTTGCAGAGCACTTAGGGTCCTAAGCCGGTTCTGATTGTTGCTTTCCAAAGTATTCTTTCTGTACCTTTGTAACAGGTGGGGAAGGCACACGTGAAGGTGTCTGGCTTTCCCCTTTAGCAGTTCAGTATGTTTAATGCTCAGCAACAGTGTTGTAATTGAGTTAACTAGAAAATGGTTCTTTTCAAAAAACGATTTTTAAGTGTACATTGATGTGTCATGCTTCACTTGGGAAGTGAAAGTGCAAGGTCTGAGGAAAGAGTATTTCTAAGTCACAGTTGAAGCAAATCAAAACAGCTGTGAGCTCCATATCTGCCCTTTAAATGTTTTAGCTGTCTGAATTAGTTCTCGAGGTAGGGGCTTGTGCTGTGTATTCTCAGCTGGTCTGGAATTCAAACTTGGGGCAGTCCTTGCCTCTTGAATGTTGGGAATACAGGTACTTGTCCCCAAACCTAGCTCCAGATCTAGCTCAGCACTCTGAAATTAAGGATTCCTTTATCTTCACTGGAACATTTCTAAAATACTCTCCAACACTCCAGGAAGTAAGTGGCCTCCTGTAAGTCACCATAGTTTGTACCTAAAAGCCTACAGCTTAGAATAGAATTACTACAGGGAATTTTTTTTTCCAGTATCAGTTTTATGATTGTTGTCATGTCCATGTAGATGTCTGGATTCAACTCTCAGAACTATGGGGGATACTTGGGACTTCTTCGTTTTGTAGCCCAGGCTGGCCTGGAATCAGTGATCCTCCTGATTGCTGGGATTACAGGAATGAGTCACCCCACCCAGCAAGGATTTGTTTACTAAAGTCCCAGAGCTGCTTTATAGTCATTTGGGTTAGCAGCTACCTAGAGATGCGCAGTGAAAGTGAAGCCTCTCATACCACTGTGCCTTGTTTCAAGGTTTTTCTCATTTCTCATCTTGAAGATTGTTTCCAGTTCCAATTTCTAGTCAAGCCAGCTGCCCAGCCTTAACTCTGTTCAGTGCCCTGTTACTAACACTTTTTAACAGATTGGTTTTTATATGTTTAAACTGTCCAGCATTTGGATTTTACCTCTTGATAGCTCCATTTGTTCTGGTGCTGCTTTAAAAGGTCTAGGGCCCTGTGAAGTGTCTGGTGGAGTAGGTACGCAGCTGGCCTGGTTATGGACCTATATCTGTCTTCTCCCAGGAAAAGCTGTTTTGCTATAGATGTTTACTTGGGTTCCTGGAAAGAACTGGGCAGCAGTCCTGGAAAGCTCTGTGAAGCCCATATGAACCTGGAAGGATTTGAAAAGGGCAGCCTTTAAGTCTTTGAACATGAAGCACATGTGTGCATGCCGGGTGAAGACTAAAGTGATTGTCGTAGCAGGGCTTCCTGACCTCCGGGAAACGGTTTCAGAAAGCAGCAGAGCAGCACGAAGGGAAGTGAATTGGCTTGGCTTGCTTTGTCTGGTTTCTCATTTCCTTATCATTTAAATCGGAACGAAACACCCTTCTCCGGTATCTGATGCAGCAAACTCCTGGTTGGGAAGCCCTGTATTAAATTTTGAGAATGTACCCAACTTTTTTGTACAGTGCTTTACACCTGCTAAAATTTAACTTGTTTAATGCAGAACAAGACCTTGAAAGGTCATTCATTAAAACTGGTTTGATTATTAATAGCTATCTTTTAGGAAGAAGCTTTTTCCCTATGTACAATGTCATACTGCAGACTTAAAATATAGACTATCAATAAAATGCATGAAGTGATCATTTGTGCTTTTTCATCTTTGGGGTTTTAAAAGGTGGACACTAATCAAAGTTCTGGTGTCTTAAACCAGTCACATAGGCAATTTTTAGAATATTTGAAGTAGGTGTTTCTGCTGTTCTTAACCTGACTGCTCCCTTGCTTGGCCTCCCTGCACAAAATGGGTGTGGCTGTGTGCTTGTGCAGCTTCTATCTCAAATGTTCCAAGTCCTTCATTCAGATGGCTCTTTCTAGGCAGATCACTCTGATAGGTGGGTGGAATCTCCCTTGTATACACCTTAAACTGGCAGTGTTTGGTTATAACGTGTGTTGTGTGTGGCACCTGCAGAGCTGCTCTCCACCGGTAATCAGACTCAGTTCCTTGGTATAGTTTTGATGTAGTAGGCCTTTGTCTCATTACTTTTCTAGGGTTTTTAGTGTGGTGATTTTATTTGTCAGAAACTCAGTGTTGAGCCCAGGGCCTCAATGCATGCTAGGCAAGTACCCTAGTACTCGGCTTGACTCCTCAGATCCTTTTTGTATTTTTGTTTTAATGTTGAAACTTTCCCAGGTTGGTCTTGACTTTGGGGTTCTCCTGTCTCAGCCTCTAAGTAGTTTTGATTATAGACCTGCATTACCAGGTATTCTTCGAAACTCATTATCATGAGATACACACACACACACACACACACACACACACACACACACACACACACGCGAATTTTTTTTTTTTTTTTTTTGGAGGAGGCTTATTTAGTTCTGATGTAATGTGGGTCAGCAGATAAGGTCTGTGCATAGCCATAGGTCAACTTTTAAAACTTGGTGCTGTTTGCATCCTACACACTTTAATTACTTCTACTGGTCAGTATAGTAGTTACCACCTATTATAGATGTAGCAGTCATAGGCTATCCGATGAGAAGTTCAACAATATTTCCTAGACTTCAGGACTCACTCTTCAAAAACAATGCTTAAGATATAGATGAGAGACATGGTTACTTCCTAATAGCTGAGGAAACTGGAAATTCAGGTGAGTTCTTGATCATCCCCATATCCTTCACTCCATTCAAATATGTGAGTTCTCAGCTCTGTATTTGAATGGTGATAATTATGGCACACACATCGGTAAGGTTTGTTAGTATCTATTTACACAGCTCCTACTGAAAAGCCTGCTTCCTTGCAATGGGGACTGCTTATCTTGGTGCTTCAAATGTTGAATGAGACATGATCTTCAAGTCCTCTCCTCAACAGCCATTTACTTAGTCCAAACACCGTTTAACCTATTATTTGGAAATGGCTTGTTTGCACTTGCCTTTAGAATGTATAGCACATACTTAAGTAGTAAATATCTGTTGAGATAAAGGTAATTCTTGGAAACAGCCAAGATTGACCAGAAAGGTAACATGCGAACCAACTGAGTAGAGTTGCTTTATTGAAGCTCATAAAAGTGTTCCCCAAAACAATTTAAACAAGTATCTTCTAAGCAATGGCAACATTCTTCAAAGGCCTATGGCAGCTTCTAGACAACTGACTTTAAAGGGCATTTTTCTTGGATGCCAGTAAATTGACAGGCATACTAAAAAATTGTTTGAAATCCTTTCTAGTAACTATTTCAAATCAAGCCATAACTGAGGCCAGTAGTACAATAATAAAAGATTGAAATGGTCCTTAAAGATTGTTCAATTTGGGTTGGTGGTGTTCAATGGTATAGTGCTTACCTATCCTGCACAAGGCTCTGGATTCAATTCCCAGAAGCATGAAAATTTCCCAAAATTTTACACACTAAAATACGGGGAAAAAAGCTGGGTGGTGGTGGTGCATGCCTTTAATCCCAGCAGAAAGACTAGAGACATGCTATCCATATACAGTCAATTGACCTTAACTGGGACTCTACCATACACTCAAAATCGTATTAAGGTGTCCAGAGACCATGTTAAATATTCTTAATACATTTAAAAAAAAAAAAAAAAGGCCTAGCAGTGGTGCAGCATTCAGGAGGCAGAGGGAGCAGATCTCTGAGTTCGAGGCCACCCTGATCTACAGAGCTAGTTCCAGGACAGCTGGGGCTGTTACACAAGAGAAACCCTGTCTCAGAGGGGGAAAAAAGAGTCTATAATCATTCTGGATTTATCTGGATCTTTTTCACCAATTTTCAAACTTCACAGTGATGATGATGGTTCTTGGAAAATATTGATTTTACATGTATGTGTGTGCCAGAGTTTATGTGTACCATGTGTATGCAGGAATCCTCAGAGGTCAGAAAAGGGTGTCAGATCCTCTGGAACTGAAGTTACACAGAACTCATGGTTGTGAGCTGCCATATGGAGGCTGGTAACTGAGCCCAGGTCCTCTGCAAGAGTAGCCAGTGCTCTTAAGCACTGAGTAATCTCTCCAGCCCCAGTAAGCCTCATTTTTAACTTGTCCACCAAAGCTGTTGGCTTAGCATGCCCAGCCAAACCTCTAAAAGTACCCTTCACCCCCACCCCCATCTTGTATTTTAGTATTTATTTATTGTATGTCATCAGATAGCTGAAACCTTCAGACACATTATCTAATTTAGATATTACATTATCTAATCCTCAGACCAGCTTCTCAATATGTGTTTTTATGTCTTTCTCTAATGGTGAGTATAAAGCATTTCCTCACAATTCAAACAGAGGCAGCAAGGGCTGGAGAGGAATTTGTACCTGCAGAACCTGTCCCCCAAAGAGACAGGCTCACTAAAGTTCTGGAGACTATGCCTTGGAGACAAATTTGTCCATCAGGAAGGTCAGATGGAATGAACTGCTTGGGGTCAGAGTTCTAAAACTACTCCCTGCCCTCTCTTTTCTTTTTCTGTGTAGACAGATACAGTGGCACATTTACCCTTTCGTCTTCTCTTTGTCAAGGTATATCTTCCATTTTTCTATCAATCTCATCCACAAATTTTCTGATCCTTACCTTCTCGTGTTCCACAAAATTTAAGTTCTAGTTTGGTCTTTCTCTAAGAGATGTTTCCATTCAGGAAAGCAAATAACAAACATAGGCTTAGACATTAATGCCTACGGGCTGCAAGGTCAAGCAAATCTCGTTCTCTACCAAGATTTCCCAGAGGCCATGCCAACACAAAGGAGGCACCAGCCAAGGGACAGAGAAACAATACCAAATAGTTTAAGGGGATTTGGTCCAACAATTCTGCTTGGGTCTCAGAACTCTGGCTGGGGGTGAAGAAAGAACAGACACATAGAGTGAGGCTGGGATCAGGTAGGGTTCTCTAACTGCTGCAACTGCAATGTGGCTCCTCTGTGTGTTTATTGTATACAGCATAGGGGGAGGGATTAGCTAGTCTCTGCATCAGGTCTCTGTAGGTGAGCAGTCTCGGGCTGTAAACATCCAAGGGGAGGAAATTGCAGTTGTTAGTCTTTGTATGCACTGAGTAGTCATTCATAAACATCCCTAGGAAAGCTTTGGCATCTCTCTTGAGCCTGGCCCATATGGGTAATGATTTTGCCAATTCATCATGTGCCAGTAGGTCTCAGAGTCCTTGATAGTCTGTGCCCATGTCAAAATACACATTCACTCAGGACTTCACTCAAGCTTGATGACCTGAAATTGATCTGGAGGCCCCCATCGTATAGGGAAATTTGACCTTCACATGTACCCAAATAATAATAATAATAAAATTTAAAAAAGAATTAGAAAAAGTTTAGCCAGTTAGGGAAGGCCAGTCCAACTGCAGCACAATGTGGCAGCCAATCAATAGCACTGTTACACTTCCCTCAGAAAAAGCACTTGAAATCTCTACAGAGCCTCTTGATTTACTTCCCTAATTGTTGGTAAAACCATACAAATGATTTCATATGAAATACCTACAGTTGAACATTCCCGCCATTGTTAGAAACAGCAAGTGTGGATTTACAATGTCTTTCAACTTGAGTCAGATAGTGATAATATGCCCATGTAAGTGAGTGTTCTGGGGAGTAACAGGAAAAGCAGACAACAGGAGAACAAAGGCTGCCTACCAGATCAGACTTCAGCCCTGATGAGAGTGTTTCCCAACACTAAATCTCTCTGATGCCATTGCTGAAAGTTTATTTTGTTTGGCAACATGGCGTGAAATATTAACAGGCCTATGAAGAAAGAGCCTTTGGAACCTGAGATTTTGGGAAAAGCGGCTTCCTTTGCCTTTACTCATATTTTGTATGTGAATATATTGTAACACTTGTGGCCTTTTTGAAGTGTCTGGAAACTGATTCTGCTGTGGAGGATTGATGAGTTCTAGCACGGGTGACTCCAACCTCTCTCTATATGAATCTGTCTGCTTTGTGAGAAGTCAGGGGGACACACCACTCCATACTTTTCCTTTTGAAAGAAAGGGTTTATTCTAGCTCACCCACAATTCCTTTCCTTCCGTCCTTCCTTTCTCTCTTCAAAATCTTCAGTGCAACCTCTCTAAACTAAAGACCCAAATTGAAGAAAATTATTTTATTCTCTTTTGCCTTGGCCCTGTCCTCTCTTTTGTGTTGTGTGGGGAGGTGTGTTCAGAAGAATAGTTTTGACTTTTAAATTCTTTTTTTTTTTTTGAGAATTTCTCCCCTACTCCTTTTCATGCCTTTATCTTAATTATTTTTACACATACATACATACATACATACATACATACATACATACATACATGCAATCCACTGAGTCCATGTATTATTATTTATAACTGTATGTGGTTAAGGATGACAATTTGGGATTGGATAACTTATCAGGGGCTCATCCCGGGAGAATACTGAATCTGCCTCTCTCAGCATCCACTAATTGCCTATAGCTCTTCATCTACAGGGGCAGGGTCTTATGAGAATTCCTCGTCCATGTTGCCATGTCAGTGGGTGTTATCATTGTGCAGATCTTGTTTAGGTGATCATATGGTTACAATTTCATGGTTGCAGCTTTCCTATTACATATAGAAGACACTATCTCACAACATATGTCCTGGTCCTTGGGCTCTGACAATCTTTCTAGACTCTCTCCCATGTTGCCCCCTGAGAAGTAAGTGTGAGGGTTGTGCTGTAGATCAGTCAACTGGGGTTGGGCACCACACAGTCAGTTGTTCCCTGCACTTTTTACCAGTTATGGCTGACTTCAGTTGTCCTTGAAAAAAAAAAGCTTATTTAATGATGAGTAGATATAATATACAATTAGAAATTATACTACTTTAAGAAAGTAAGGTAAGTTCTCCTTTAGTGACCATGACTTCATCAGCTATTGGTAATTGGCTAGGTTTACAGTTCTATGCATGAATTCCTTCCTACTGAGCAAGGCTTATGTCCAATAATATGGCTGTTGGTTACCCCAAAGATATAAGTGCCAATATTGCACCTCTATTAGTCAGTGTTCTAGAGGAACAGAAGCAATAGGATGAACAAAATGTGTGTATATATGTACATATGTATGAAACTCTCTAGGTCATCTTATATGAAAATAACAACAGCTGTATCAAACCTGAGAGGCTGAGGACCAGATGATGACTTGGTCCCTGGGACTGGGTGCCTCAGCTGTCTCTCACCGGACACTCCAACAACCTAGTAGTTGCTTAGTCCACAAGGCTGGGTGCCTCAGCTGTCACAGTCTGGTGCTGAAAACCTGGAAGGTTCCTAGAGAGTCACTGGTCCTTAGTCCATGATGAGAGCTGGGAAATGCTGGTTCTTCTATCAGTGAAAGAAGCAGCAGCAGCAGCAGCAGCAACAGGGTAAATCAAGTCATTGGCAAGAGGGACAGTCAGGAGAGCAGAGAGTCAGTTATCTTCCTTCTGTTGTACACTTTTATCTGGACTGCTACCACAGAGTGTTCCTCATAACGGGTGGGTCGCGCTGCATCTATTAAGACTCCCTACTGAGGGGATTATAATTTGTGGCAAGTTGACATTAAAGCCAACCATAATAGCTTTGCCATGCTGGTCATTGTGGTTCTCAGGCTTTACTGCCGGGTAGGGAGTAACAATTGCTTTAATCCCTTGGCAGCTTGCACAGCACCTCAGATTCTATGAGAGCTGGATCTTGGGAGGAGGCTTCCAGGTTAGTTCTGTTATAGCTACGCTTTCCTCACCCAAGAGCAGGAGACCAGGACAAGCTCTTTATGAATCTCAAGTTCTTGTTGAGCCACACAGACCCAGCTGTGGGCAGCCTGGAGCTGAGAGAGCAGGAGGCTGATGAAGGTAAGAAGCACAAGTTTGGTACATCCCATTGACACAGTTGTGACGGCTCTTAGCCAGCATGACAGGATATGAACTTGTAATAAGAATAGGACACAGCTGTGTCACCATGGTGTTTCTGTTTGATTGGGGAGCAGAAAGCCTGTGGTTACAGAAGTAGAACAATGCAGATTATCAAAAGTTCCTGTAAGTGCCTTACATGCCTGGGGGCGGGGGGTTCAGGCTGACCTCAGTTTTAGCCCAAGACTGGGTTGGGATTTAGCTAATAGGTTTTCTCATTTCAGTTCCAGCTCAATTGTCCCAGGTCTTGTATCTGAATTGTTTTGTGTCTTCAGCAATAATAGGGTCTTTTTGTTTGGTTGGTTTTGGGTTTTTCAGACAAGGTTTCTCTGTGTAGCCCTTGGCTGTCCTGGAACTCACTCTGTAGACCAGGCTGACTTTGAACTCAGAGATCCACCTGCCTCTGCTCCTGAGTGCTGTGATTAAAGGCATGTGCCACCACTGCCTGAAAACAATAGGGTCTTACATTCAAGTCTTGGGAGATAATTTAGGGCAATGGAAATAGCCAATGTTGTTTTGGAAGCTTCTTGGACTCCTCTGACCATCAACTCAAAGGGAAGTTTCTCATGCTTGAACTGGGGATTTTGTTAGATAGTCTATGGCTTGGGGGTGGGGGATATCACCCCAACTGGTGTAACTTTATTCATATGTGTGTGTACATATACACTAATGTATATATTATATATGTTTGTAAGTAAACATAATATAATGTTTCCTGTATATTCTTATAAAAAGATTCAGAGTTAGGAATGACAAAGGATAACATGAAGCATTTGTCTTTCTGACTTGTATTAGTTACTTTGATATTGCTGTGGAAATACCATGAGCAAGGCTATTTATAGAAGAAAGTTTCTTTGGAGCTTAGACTTCCCAAGTGTTAGTGTGCATGATGACGGGGATAGCAGGTGGCAGACATGGGGGCTGGAGCTCCAAGCTTCAAGCTGAGCATTCACATCTGGATCCACAAATAGGAAGCAGAGAGAGCATCCTGTAAATGGTCCAAAGCTTTTGAAACATCAAAGCCCACCCCTAGTAACATTCTTCCTCCAGCAGAGTCAGACCTGACAAGCCTCCCCAATTAGCCATTAACTAAGGACCGAGTAATCAAACACCCAAGAATATTAGGGACATCTCAAGTATATAATTTGCTTACAGTTTAATAAAAGTTCATATCCTGTCATGCTGGCTAAGAACCATCACAACTACATCAATGGGATGTACCAAACCTGTGCTTTTTACCTTTATAAGAAACTTGCTTCCAGCCAGAACTGTTGTTACAGAGAAAAAGAAAAAGAAAGAAAGAAAGAAAGAAAGAAAGAAAGAAAGAAAGAAAGAAAGAAAAAAGAAAAGAAAAGAAAAGAAAAGAAAAGAAAAGAAAAGAAAAGAAAAGAAAAGAAAAGAAAGAAACTTCTTTACAGTTTCACGGCCATCATGGCAGCCAGGCATGATACTAGGGTGAAAGCTGTGAGTTTACATCCTGATCTGCAAACAGGAAGTGTGTGGGGGGGGTGTGGGCTTCACCCCTAGTGGCACACTTCCTACAAAGTCACAGCTCCTAATTGTTCCTAAACAGTCTACCAACTGGAAACCAAACATCCAAATATATGAGCCTATGGGGCCATTCTCATTTAAAGCACCTCATTCTAGTCTCTGGCCCCCATAGGCTTGTAGCCGTATCACAATGCAAAATTAGTTTAATCCAACTTCAAAAGTCCACAGTCTTTCAGTCTCAACACTGTTTAAAAGTCCAGAGTCTCTTCTGAGACTCAAGGCAATCTCTTTAACTATAATCCCTTGTAAAATCAAAAAGCAGATCGCATGCTTCCAGCATAAAATAGCACAGAATATACATTACCATTCCAAAAGGCAGAAAGGAGCATAGTGAGGAAACACTGGACCAAAGCTGGACCAAAGCCCAGTAGGGCAAACTCCAAATCTTGTAGCTCTATGTCCAGTGTCAAAGGGCTTAGATGGCCCTTCTGATCTCCAGCTCTTTTCAGCTTTGTTGACTGCAACACTTGTTTCTCTTGGGCTGGTTCCGCTCCCTGTTGTGGCTCTCCTCAGGAGACATCCCACAGCTCTGGCATCTCCAACACCTTGGGGTCTCCAATGTCGAAGGCTTTACTTTCATAGCTTCACATAATAGCCTCCATGCAGGGACTCCCCTGCCACACAGCTGGCCTCAGATGCTTTCCTAAACCACAGAAGAAGATTCCAGAACCCCATTACTCCTGTATCCTTCATGATTATAAAGCTAGAACCATGTGACTGATGCTGCCAAGTTCCACTGCCTGTTTAGGATGGAGCCTGGACCCCTCACTGAATTACATTTGCATGTGCATTCATTTGTTTATTGCTTTATAGAAACATGATTTCTTAGGCCTTTTCATTTTACAAATTACAGGATTAGCTGAGTGGGGTCTTGCCCTGAGGGCACCACGCCCTTTATTCCATTTCACATCTGGCCTATTTCATCAAAATCCTTGGCTCCATCATTACATTCCCTAGTGCTCCTTTTCTTCTCAAATTGTGCATTGTGTATTTATTTTTGCCCCACTTGCTCTGTTTCATTGTAGACCTGCACAAGAGGGGAAATGTGCTCCCCCAAAATATTGTGCACCCTAATAAATTTATCTGGGGTCAGAGAACAGACAGCCACTAGATACAGAGCCAAAAATGGTGGCTAGAAAATGGGTCAGAGCAAGCCATAGCAGAAGCTGGGCGGTGGTAGCACAAGCCTTTAATCCCAGCAACGGGAGGCAGAGCCAGGTAAATCTCTGAGTTCAAGGCCACATTAGAAACAGCCAGGCAAGGTGAATCACACCTTTAATCCCAGGGAGTGACGACAGAAAGAGAAAGATGTATAAGGCGTGAGGACCAGAAACTAGAAGCATTTTGGCTGGTTAAGCTTTTAGGCTTTGGAGCAGCACAGTTCAGCTGAGATTCATGTGGATGAGGACTCAGAAGCTTGCAGTCGGAGGAAACAAGACCAGCTGAGGAACTGGCGAGGTGAGGAAGCTGTGGCTTGTTCTGTCTCTCTGATCTTCCAGCATTCACCCCAATAAACTGGCCTCAGGTTTGATTTCATTAATAAGACTCTTTAAGATTCATGCTACAATTTTTGCCCCACTTGCTCTATTTCCTTGTAGACCCGCACAAGAGTGATCACTAATAACCATAGCCACAGTCAATATTGGCCTATCTTTAAAACTCCTTAATTTAGTGTCAGGCAGAGTCTTAGGACAAGGGCAAAAAACAACCACATTCTTTGCCAAAATATGGTCCATGCCTCGTTGCCAATATCATCCATCCCCTCTGAAACCTCTGCACTTAGTCCTTCACAGCCCACATCACTCTCAGCACTGCTTTCTTCCAAGCGCCTACTAGGATGGTGTGTTAAGCCCTGCTTATAGTGTTCAACCTCTTTCCTAGTCTAAAGACCAACAACATTCCTCCACAATCAACATGGTCTGGTCTGTTACAGCAGTTTGTTCTTGTTTTTCCAACTTTTTGAGTTATTAAGCCATTTATTTGTGCTCTTTCATATTTTTTTTAGTGTAGGCAATTAGAGCTATAAATTTCCCTCTTAGGACTGCTTTTACTGTGTCCCAGAGTTTTTGCTGTGTTGTGCTTTCATTTTTATTTAAATCCAGGAATATTTTTACTGTTTTCTTGATTTCTTCTTTGACCCATTTACCATTTAGTAATATGTTGTTTAATTTTCATAAGTTTGTCTAATTTCTAAATATTCATTTGTTGTTGATTTTAAGCTTTACTACATTGTAGTCAGAGAGCATATATGGAATTCTTTCATTTTTTCTGAATTTGTTAAGGTTTTTTGTTTATTTGGTTGGGTTTGTTTCGGTGTTTTGTTTTTTGGCGAGTGTGTGTGTATGTCTTTGTGTCTGTGTGTCTGTGTGTGTGTGTGTCCCAGACATAGTGATGTGATGCACAATGCACATTTTTAATCACAGCACTTGGGATGCAGAGGCAGACAGATCTCTGAGTTTGAGGCCAGCCTGATCTACAGAGCAAATTCCAGTACAGCCAGGGCTACAGAGAAACCCTGTCTCAAAATAAACAAACAAACAAATAAACCAACAATTAAACAACTCAGCTGGAAAACTCCAAGGAAAGCCTTAGGAGTATAATGAATGAAGCAGAAGAGAGAACAGCAGAACTCAAAGATGTAGAGGATTTAGGCGAAATAAACAAAGAAGATGAAAACAATCTTCAAACATAGATAGGGTGCATACAGGAAATATGAGAAATCATGAGAAGATAAAAGCTTCAAGTTATAGAAATAAATGAGAATCCCAGGTCAATGATATTGACCAGCTCTTCTAAAAGATCGTAGACAAAAACCAACTTCCCCAAACTAAGAAAAGACAAGTATACAAATACAAAAAGCACAAATTGACAAGACTAGAAAAGAAACGTCCCACAGCAAATACAAGTTAAAACATTAAATATACAGAACAGAGAAAGGTTTATTGAAAGCTGCAGGAGAAAAAAAGAATGTGGAAGGGGGAAAACTCACAGGCCTCAGCCCTATACATAGAACTAAGACAACTAAGAAATGTTCAGAGTGGGAGAAATAGTGTTCCTCAGGTAAGAGCACACCAATTGGTTGTCCAATACCAAATAGTCAACCCTGAAAATATATATAAAAGTAACATATGGACTGAGCAGGATATGTGTGTGTGTGTGTGTGTGTGTGTGTGTGTGTGTGTGTGTGTGTGTCTGTACAATTAAAGAAAAAAAGGCCTGGCAGTAGTGGTGCACGCCTTTAATCCTAGCATTTTGAGGCAGAGGCAGGCGAATCTCTATGAGTTAGAGGCCAGGCTGATCTACAGAGCAAGATCCAGGACAGGCACCAAAACGACACAGAGAAACCCTCTCTTGAAAAACAAAAAAATAAACAAAAGAAAAGAAAAAAGAAAGAAAGAGAGAGAGAGAGAAAGAAAGAAAGAGAGGCCATGAATTAATTCAGGCAAGATGGTACATGGGAAGGGTTGGGTTGGAGGGAGGGAGGGAGGGAGAAGAGGGCAAAATTATACTATAATCTCAAAAATTTATAAAACATAGTATGCACTATTAAATCCTCTGACTTTCCTCAAAGACAGCATAGCAAATCAAGATTCTGAATGTACTGTTTTATGTATTTTTTTGTATGTACAAATTAATAAATGCCATGATTTTCTCTTTAAAATTTAAAAAAATGTCCCCAAATTAAAGTTACTATTCAGAGTTGTGTTTTGGTTGTAGCCATTATGATATTAGTGTTGGTTTCTTGTTTGTGTTCTTAGTCACAGTTTGTGTTTCAATAGTTATTAATGTGTTTACCTTACTTGTTCTAGTATTAATAAAAACTCAGGAGTCAGAAATGGAGCTAAAAACCTGATAAATCCAAAGAACAGCTGAGGAATAATCATTTGACTCATGTTTCCCTCCAAGCTCCTACTTGTCTCTTCCTGTCCCCCTTTCTCCAACTCCCTTGGTCCTCCAACATATCTATGGCTAATTCTGGTCAGCCAAATCACTGACTCTGCCTTCTGGATCAAGGTTTCACAATTGGAAGTCCTGGAGCGTCAGTGTAAACAAATATCCCACAACAAATTGTAGCTTCATTTGTCTTCTTTCCGTCATGTGGAGCCCACCAAAAATGACCACTCCAACACAGTTTATAGCCAACTGAGTCTTTATTCCGGCCAAATGGGACTGACTACACCCAGATGTTTAGGGACCCAGGTGTGGCCTTGAGTGTCCAAAGCACAGAGTTCTGAAGGCAAAAGGCAAAAGTCAAAAGTCAAGTCAGGGCACGTCACTCGGCAGCTGCAGTGAGGCTTCACAGAAGCAAGCAGTTTAACAGAAGCTAAGATAATTGCTTAGCCGGAGGGGCTCTGCACAAACAGACTAAAATAAGGAGAGCAGACTTCCTGATCTTGGGTTCCCAGAACAGAGTTGAGTAATTTTCCATGGGATTCTCTCTCAAGGAGATCAAATGCTAGTTAAACCTGAAATGGCTTCAGCCAGAGTAAAAGATGGAGGGACTGCTGCACTGTCCCGCCTGTCATATTTCTACAGTCTCTTGGCTGTACCCTGTCCTCATTTTTGTTCAAGATGTTGCTTTCTGTATTTTGCTTAGGGTTGGTCTAGCCTCTTTAGATCATGGAAAGTTTTTCTTTTTCCTTCAACTATGGCAGGTATTTTTGCATGGTATAGTAGTCTAGGTTGACAGTCATGGTCATTTAGAATGTAATGGAGTACATTGTTCCAGGATCTACTGGCTTTCAGGGTCTCCATTGAGAAATCAGTTGTTATTCTGATGGATTTTCCTTTATATGTCACTTGTGGATATTTTTTGTGCAATTTTCAATGCTCTTTCTTCTTTTCTTTTCTGGTCTTGTCTGCTTGATGGTCTGTGTGCTTTCTGTATCTGTATGGGCATGTTTTTCCTTATGTGGGGGAAGTTTTCTTCTGTGATCTTGTTGAAAATCTGGTCTGTGCCATTGACTTGGGATTCCTCTTCCTCATCTATAATTTGTTTACCACTGTAGAGGTGGTGGGACCTGAGAGAATTGATCCAATAAATGAGGTGGACTAAAGTCTCATGCAAAAGCCAACTTTATTCAGAGCATCAGACAATTTATACTCTGAGGGTTAAGAGAATCCCATGAGTATCGTGCCCAATCATGTGGCAGAAACATGTTTTCCACAGAGGCAGATAAACAAATAACAATAGCCAGTTGTAATGAATAATCTGAAGTAAACTCACTCCTGTCTGCTACACCTGGGAGGGCAGGAAAGCATATTCTAAGAACAACTCTTGTGTTTTTGAAGAAACTGAGATCATAAGACTCTTACCTTTATTGGAATTTCCTCACAAGCACTCAGAAATCTCCTCACATGACTCCATTCTTGGACAATGTTCTGACAGTAATTCAAAGATTTGGTCTTTTCATGGTTTCCCACATTTCCTGTATGTTCTCTTCCTGTGGTTTTTTTTTTTCTCATATTTCTTATGTGGTTTAATTCCTCCACTGTATCTTTGAGTCCTGGCATTGTATCTTGTACTTGACTCATCCTACTTGGAAGGCTTTCCCTTGAGTTTTCTACTTGGGTTATTGAATTTTTCAATTCCGTCTTCATTTCAGCCTGAGTTCTCTTCCCTATTTCTATCCCTTTACTGAATTCTGATTTCATATCATGATCTGTCTTTGTCACTTGACTCAGTCTTCTATTTGTATTTTCTTGGACATCACTCAGTCAGGCATTTATTGTTATCCTCTTGAGGTTCAATGAGGTGATTGTTTACCTTCTTTAAACTTCTTCAATTCTTTGATAAAGTTTATGATCTTTTAAATTCCGGGGTTCATCTAGGTAATTCTCATTAGAGAACATTTCTATAGGACTAGGGTGGTTGATTTGAGACATTCATATTGTTTTTGTGTTTGCAATGTGACCTGGCTGGCTATGTGGACTTCTGTCTTTGGTTGTGTGTCTGATATGAGATTCTAGCCTGCTGCCTTAGATTGGGCCAGTGCAGGGGTTTCATGACTGGAGTTAGGCCAGGAAAAACTAGTGCATTGTCTACTTTATTGGACCTTGACCAGGCAGAGCTGGTGTGCAAGCCTTTACCTAGGGCCTTATAGGCCTGTGGGCCTATACAGAAATTGCAGCAAGGTACAGTTCAGGGCATTTGAGTGGGAGTAGGGACAAGGGACCACCAGGCAAAGTCACTTTGTAGGTCATGGGTTTGGAGCTAGGTCTGTGGGTGTGGAGGTGGTAGCCAGGCTATAGTCAGACTATTTACTAGCCCTTGTGCATATATAAGCACTGGTTGAGCCCATTCTCTGCGTTTTTTTTTTTTCAAACTGGGAAAATAAGCTGCAGAGCTGTTGCTCTTTTGCTCCATTGTCTTACCTTCAGTTCATACTATTAGTATCTTTGATTTTCAACACTTTAATAAGTAATTGTCACAGGCCCATCTGGTGCCACCCGGCTCAGATAGGTGAAAGACATCCAGTGCCCCCCCCCCCAGGGTCCTCACAGTCTGGACTGGCTGAAGATATCCACAGGCCCACCTGGCAGGAGCCATTATGATGAGCAAGTGTCATAATAGAGGGTAATGGTATTTGCTCCGCCCATGACTTTGGGCTATATGGCCCTAAGGACACAGCACTTCCTGTCATTGTACGTGACTTCTTACAAGGAGTAGGAGAAGGTTCATGCCTGGGAGGTGGATTTGTTCCCAGTCAGATCAGAGAATGACTTCTGCTGTCTACTCTGTTCTGTAATTGTGAGTGTATTTCCTCAATGTATATCTTAATAAATCCTGTTACCCATTTAATAGATTTACGTGCATTGATCATAATAGTGGAGAAATGGGAGAGAAGGAGAAACATACTGATTCATGTGCTGTGGAGAGAGACAGAACTGAAGAAGCAGAGGCAGCGAGGAACAGGCTAATATAAGTGGCCTATTTGCCACCCAGGGCCAGAGTGATATCTGGGCCTAGGCTGCTGCCAAGGACCATGTCTGGGTCTGTGGTTGACATTCATGACCCATGTTGCCACCAAAGGCCACATGGATACCTAGGGTCTGGGCACCCCTATGGCTAGGTTGGTGTCTGAGGGCTGTGCTGCCACTGGGGCCATGCTGATCTGAGGTCCTTGGCCCTACAGCAGCCAGGGTCTATGTTGATGTCCCTGACTTCAGTAACCACTGAGGGCCATGTGGATGCTCAGGATCTGGTCAGCCACCTGAGTCCATGTTGGTGTCTACAGGCCGAGCTACTGCTGGGGTTATGCCAATCTGAGTGGACTGTGCTGCCACCTGGGGCCATGGTGACATCTGTCTTTGGACTACAGCTGAGGGTCATGTCTGGGTCTGTTACCCTACAGCAGCCAGGGTCTCTGTTGATGTCTGTGGTCCATGCTGCCACCAAAAGCAGCATGGATGCCACAACCTGTGGCTATGTGCTGCTACATTGGGCCATGGTGTCATCCCTGTATGGGTCTGTGGCCTGATAGCAGCCAGGGTCTATGTTGATGTTCATGGCTCCCATTACCACCAAAGGCCATGTTATTGTCCGAGGGCCATGCTGCCACTGGGACCATACTGATCCGGTTAAGTTGCGCTGCCGCTGGGGCCATGGTGGCATCCAGGCCTGAGCTTCTGCTGAGGGCCATTTCTGGGTCCACGGTCCCACTGCAGTTGTGGTCTGTGTTGATGTCCACATCCAGTGTTATCACAGGAGGCCATAGGAACCATGCATATTGAAATCCAAGAGCTGCGCTTAGCCAGCTCTGACCTTCACTGGCCCTGGGATAGCTGGCTCTGCCCCTCACTGGACACTGCAGCAAGAAAGCCAGCTCCCCACCTCATGGAAGAGCTGGCCCCTGCACTCTGGAGAGATGCCCCACACCGCACCACAGGTGTGGGAAAGCTGGCCCTAATGGCATGGGCCTAGGAGAGCTGACTCCACCCTTCACCTGAGGGGGGGCCCAGTGGCCCAGACTGACCAGCTCAGCTATCACACAGACCCACATCATGGGCCTTAAGTTGGCCCACCCTAACAAACCCCATCTATGACCTGTTAGAGTGCATGAAGGAACTGGTCCTGCTGAACAGTAACCACAGGATCCCCATGACTCGGGGCAACAGCAAGATATCCAAGAGGAGTTTCTGTGAGGGTCCAGTGATGGTGGTGTGCCAGAGGCCTTGAACCAGACCAATGATTCAGAACATTGTGTGGGTGGGGCTGGTTAGACAAAAGAGTATACTTCATGACACACCACAGTTCCCAATGCCATTAGGAGGAATGAAGAGGTGTTGGAAAGATGGAGGAGTGAGATGGGGGTTTTGTTTGCTTTATTTTTATTTTCAGTTTTATTTGGAGGCAGATGCTGCAGGGGTGAGGAGTGGACATGGAGGGACTGAGAGGTGAGTGGATTTGGGTGCATGATGTGAAATTTCCCCCCCCCAAATATATATATGTTAGACAATTACTTAATATAAAATACATATATGAAAGACACCCAGTGGCCCCCCTGGGTCCTCACAGTCTGGACTGGCTGAAGATATCCACAGGCCCACCTGGCAGGAGCCATTATGATGAGCAAGCGTCATAATGGAGGGTAATGGTATTTGCTCCGCCCATGACCTTGGGCTATATGGCCCTAAGGACACAGCACTTCCTGTCATTGTACGTGACTTCTTACAAGGAGTAGGAGAAGGTTCTCATGCCTGGGAGGTGGATTTGTTCCCAGTCAGATCAGAGAATGACTTCTGCTGTCTACTCTGTTCTGTAATTGTGAGTGTATTTCCTCAATGTATATCTTAATAAATCCTGTTACCCATTTAATAGATTTACGTGCGTTGATCATAATAGTGGAGAAATGGGAGAGAAGGAGAAACATACTGATTCATGTGCTGTGGAGAGAGACAGAACTGAAGAAGCAAAGGCAGCGAGGAACAGGCCTACATATAAAAGTAATTGTCCAGCATATATTATCTAGGACTGGCTTAGGCTCTATTGCCTGCTAAAATAATGCCAGTTTTAAAACCAGACCGTGGGATTGTTATTTGGCAGCATATATCAGTAATTCTAGCACTTGGAAGTTAAGGCAGGAGGATTGCAAATTCAGGGTAGTCTGGGCTACAGAGCAAAGACCATGTCTCAATAACAACAACAAAATGTAAGTTTTGAGCCTGGAAGCTTGAATGACTGGATTCTCAACTGGCATCTTTGTGGATGACTCAAACATCTACCCACAAATGTTCCATGGAAATCTCACAGGGCCTATGGTGTACAGTGACCACTCTTTCCAGTCACCACCCCAACACAGCTTTATTTAGCTAATGTTCAAAGGAGAACTTCCAGAGTGGCCTTGAGTGAGAGAGGAAGCCAGAGCCATGGTGACTGACTGATAAATAAGTCATATCCTTAAATGTATTGGATACTTGTTTGTTAGCCATTGAGTCTTTCCTCAGCTGTCTTTTTGACACTCATATTAATATGGAGGCAATTGAATATTTGTACTTTATCAGTAAAATATAATTGAAGGCTAAGGAACATGTTCCAGGTCTCCCTGCAATTACCGATCATTCAAAAAGAAATTGAGACCCAAGCATGCTGGTATGCACCCATAACCCCAGCACCTGGAGCATAGGAGGCAAGAGGATCATGAGTTTAAGGTCATCTTTGGTTACACAAGCAGCTACGTGAGACTTTATCGCAAAACAAATGCAAAAACAAACCAATATTTGTAATCTATGTCCCAAGCACTGTCACGGGTGGAGAGAGCACTGTGATAAAAAAGACCGAGGTCTTTGCCTTCAAATGAGAGAATATATTTGTAAATACAAATTCAGATAATGAGGTGAAGAAAATAAAATGTGATGTTGTGATTGAGTCCTTTTTGAGTTGACACAGATTGCTATTTGACCAAACGAAAGGAGGCAAGACACCTAAAGAAGCCTCTGGGAATGAGCTTGGCTCATTATTTGGAAGGAAGAAAGAGGGCAGGGACTGAAGAGGACCAGTAAGAGCTAAAGCAGTAGGGCAGGTTGGGAGGTTCCACAGGGCAAGGAAAGGAAGAAGGGTTTATTCTGAGACAAGAGCTGTTCCGAGTGTCTCAAGCGTGGGATCAGATCACTCTGACTTTAGTTAACTACTGAATGGCCAAATGAGCACTAGAAGACATGTCTGACACAAGATGAAACCACAGAAAAACACCCCTACATAGCTGTCCTTCCTCATGCCCAAGTGGAAGCGTGGAGAAGGTGGGTGCAAGGCTCCTGGGATGGAGACACAATACCCTAAGTTTTGATTTCTTCCCAGGGTTCTTTACTTTCCTAAGGAAGTTGGTTCGTGGGATTCATGTGCACAATCACAGTTATTTGTTGTTTTAATCTAATATGATTTTAGTGATCTTTTCCTGTCAGCACTGAGGCCATTCTCAGGTAATAGGATCCGTGATCACAAATAAAAGTAAACTAGCTTCTCACTAGGAATAAGGAATCCTTGCTCTGGGTTTTCCTTACTGTACCTCTAGGGGGCAGGCTTGTCTAGCTAATGAACCAAAGGGTTGGCTATGCTTTTTTTTTTTCTTCCCCTATTATTCATTGAGAATAACTGAAGTGAAATAAAATATTCTTTTGTGTGACTACATATACACTTTTTATAGAATCATTGTCTCCTTAAATTTATAACTGCAACTTTTGAAATTATTTTCAGATCATTTAGAATTCTATAATATAGAATAAAATCTATACAGTATTGCATTTAATATTAACAAGTACATTTCAGACAGTACCACTAGCTGCATAAAAACTTTAAGAGGGACTTATTTAAAAATTCAACATTTAATTAAATTTCTCATCAAACAGGGCAAAGTCTTAGAAACCATCCATGTATCAGTTCGACTCTTCACAGGTGAAGAAAAAAATCTGCATTAATAAAATAGCCCCTACAGTCAAATGAATACCATCATTTCATTCCTAAGGAATTGAAATAAGTCAGAGAGAACTATAATTTTAGAATATTGAGTACATTTTTGTTGTTATTTTTGAGACAGGGTCTCACTATGTAGACCTTGCTGTCCTGGAACTCACTCTGTAGCCCAGGCTGGCCTCAAAAATCACAGAGATCTGCCTGCCTCTGCCTCCTGAGTGCTGGGATTAGAGATTGCACCACCACCGCCGGGAATAAAGTAGAATTTAAAGAAGCAGGTAATACACTCCAAAGAAAAGTTCTGTCTTGGTCAGTCATTTATTTTACTGTTTTCTTAAATCAATATTTTAATTGAGAATTTCATGCAGTACATTTAATTATAGTAACTGCTCCTCCCCTATCTAGATCTACTCCTACCTCCCTTCATGTTCCCTACCCATACAACTTCATGTTCTCTGTCTTAAAAACCTCAGGGTCCCATTTATCTTGGCCAACTACTGTTGGATATGGTAGCTTCCCTGAGGTGTAGTTGAACTACGAGCAGTCACAGCATTAAAGAAAACTGACTCTCTCCCAAGCAGTTATCAAATGCCAATAGTTCCTCAGCTAAGAGTGAGAAGGCCACCTCCCCCTATCTCTCTGTTGGGATTTTGTCTGGCTCGAGCTTGTGCTGGTCACAATCTCTGTGAGTTCATATGTGCATCTGCCTTGTTCTGTCCAGATAAAACCTTTTTTGAAGTCATTTACCCTACCACCTCTGGCTTTTATCATCTCTGCATCCACTTTCTGCAATGATCCCTGACCCTTGAGAGGATAGGTATGACGTAGAAATCCTTTTTAAGGACTTTTAAGTCTCTTATTCTTTGCACATTGACCAGTTGCAGCTTTCTGTGTTAATTGTTATTTACTACAAGAAGAAGCTTCTTTGATGGGAGTTGAGAAATGTTCTGATCCATTAGAAGTCATTTTAATGCTATGTCCACTTAGCAGAATAATAGCAGTAAGTTTTCCCTTAGGGCCCATGACCCTATGTTCTTGGCCTCAGCAACAGTACTAGGTATAGATTCCCTCATAGGTGTATAATTTCAGGATATGATGACTCCAGGATATATAGGATATATGGTTGAGGTGAAGGTTTTTTGTTTTGTTTTTGTTTTTTCAAGACAGGGTCTCTCTGTGTAGCCCTGGCTGTCCAGGAATTCACTCTGTAGACCAGACTAGCCTTGAACTCAGAACTCAGAGATCCACCTGCCTCTGCCTCCTGAGTCCTAGAACTAAAGGTGTGTGCCACCACTTCCCAGCTTGAAGGGAATTGCTATAGATATCACTCTGTATGCTGTGAATGTATTGCTCTGATTGGTTAATAAATAAAATGCTGATTGGCCAGTAGCCAGGCAGGAAGCCAGGCGGGACAAGCAGAGAAGAGAATTTGGGGGACAGGAAGGCTGAGTCAGGAGACACTGCCAGCCGCTGCCATGAGAAGCAAGTTGTAAAGATACTGGTAAGCCACAAGCCGTGTAGCAAGGTATAGATTATAGAAATGGGTTAATTTAGCCAGGCGGTGGTGTTGCACACCTTTAATCCTAGCACTTGGGAGGCAGAGCCAGGTGGATCTCTGTGAGTTCGAGGCCAGCCTGGTCTACAGAGTGAAACCCAGGACAGGCACCAAAACTACATGGAAAAACCCTGTCTCAAAAAAAAAAAAAAAAAAAAAAAGAAAAAAAGAAAAGAAATGGGTTAATTTAAGATGTAAGATCTAGCTAACAAGAAGTCTGAGCCATTAGGACATACAGTTTTAATTAATATAAACCTCTGTGTGTCTACTTGGATCTGAGCAGCTGCAGGCCTGAGCAGGATTGGAGAAAACTCCAGGTACAAATGGTGCCCAATGGCTCGAGTTTCCACCTAAAACAGGTTACCATTTCATGTCTCATGCAGTCAGTGAGATGCCACACACAACATGTGTGCTTGAGCTACTCTATGGTGGGTTCGAGGTATGTGGGCTTGACCTTCAGCATGGCACATTACCGTCAAGTTACATAGAGGTTTGTACAAGCTGTGCGGTGGATATAGTTTTTGCTTTGCTCCTTAAAAAAAAAAAAAAAGGTTTCTGGGCTACATGCTGCTTTGATAGAAGCATAGACCCACTGCTTCTGAGAATTGATAGTACACATGGCTTCAGACCCAGAGCTGGCAGTAAATGTACCACCACCATGTTGGGAAGCTGAGGTGGGCGGAAAATGCTACAGTTTAAAGCAATAGACTCACAATAAGACAGATCCAGATGGGATAAACTTCTAAACGGTTTATTTGTATAAAAATGTACATAGGCTTGGAAGAGAGAAAAAAGTAATATATAAAGTTATATAAAGAAATAGATAGTTTTAAAAAATAAAGTCTTTAAAGAGAAAGTAAAAGTAATATAAAAAATAAGCTGTGTAAAGATGGATATCACACAAAGAATCTGGATTGTGTTGTCTTTGGGATTTTTAACTGCAGAAAGACATTTGATTGTAAAGGCTGCTCAGTTAAACTAATATGTATATTTTAAAGGTACCTTGACTTCAAATTTTGGATCTAAGGATATGTTGCTTTGGAAAGGAGGCTCTGCTTTTGTTTCCACAGAAAGCAAGAGGCTATGGATTTGTTCCATATTAAGATACATCAGGTTTGACCAACCAAAACCCCCTGAAAGGTCTCTGATGACACCATGGCCCAGATAATCCAACATCCAGAGCGGTTGTGGTGGTATTGTGTTCCCCAAAATATTGCGCACCTTAATAAACTTATCTGGGGTCAGAGAATAGAACAGCCACTAGATACAGAGGCTAGAAAATGGTGGCACTCATGCCTTTAATCCTAGCATTCCAGAGGCAGAAATCCATCTGGATCTCTGTGAGTTCAAGGTCACATTGCAAACAGCCAGGCATGGTGACACACGCTTTTAATCTCAGGAAATGAGGGCAGAAAGCAGAAAGGTGTGTTAGGTGTGAAAACCAGGAACTAGGCTGGTTAAGCATTCAGGCTTTCCAGAAGCAGTTCAGCTGAGAGTCATTTGGATAAGGACTCAGAGGCTTCCAGTCTGAGGAAACAGGATCAGCTGAGGAACTGGTGAGGTGAGGTGGCTGTGGCTTATTCTGCTTGTCTTATCTTCCAGCATTCACCCCAATAACTGGCCTCAGGTTTGATTTTATTAATAAGTACCTTTAAGACTCATGCTACAAATGGTTTCAAGGCAACTGACTCAGACAATACAGCCTCATGAACTACTCCATCATCCTAAAATTTTCTTTATGTCCCCATAAAAATACAGCACCCTCATCCAGCAGGAAGTATGAGAAGCTACACCCAAATTCCCAAATATACTAAGCTGACTTTAAAGATAGAATTGGCTTACTCCTTCTCTAAACCCAAGCATATTGCTAAAAGAAAAAGTTGAGAGATTCTTCTGTTCCATATTAAAAGAGCCCTCTGGTGTTGGACAGAAAAAAACCAATATATATATTTTTATTTAAAACATGTTGATTATATGATAGGATGAAAGGTTAGATTACTGAACCTACTTTTAAAGAGCAACAACTTGTTTAAAAATGTTTTACATTGCTATGGATTTTAGTTTATTGATACAAAGTTAGAGTTGATTTTGTTATATATATACACACTCTTGTTTAAGGTATTATGTTTATGTAACTCATTTAAATTGTAATGGATAATTAAGAAATATAGATTAGTAATTAGTCTTCTATGATAATCAAACTTATAGTTATGTTAAGTTTTCTAGATATACATAGATATATTTCAGTTAGGTAGGTAATCTTCAAACACTTCAAAGACCTACAGAATATGGCATTTAAAATGTTTTAAGAACTAAAACTTTTCTGGACAATGAGATACATCTGCTCCTGACAGCACCAAATACGTCAAGGAAAATGATGGGCATTGAACACACTCTATATGGAATTTATCTTCTTCTTGGCAAAACTAGCCATTTGTGCAAGAAACTGTGCTTGCCTGGACTCCTTGACAAAATGTTGCATCAATTGGACATGCAGGACCCATAGGAAGGTGACCACTGAACTTTGCAAGATGGTCCTTCAGGTTCCTGCTTCGCAAAAGAAACTGCCAGACATTCTACAGGACACTGAGAAAAGTGACTAAGGGATTCTGAGCCTGTGGGCTGAAGACAGATGCCCCAACTTTACAGAGGAACTTTGGATGACTGTCCAGGCTGCCAGCTGTCTCTGTCTACTCTTGCAAGACTCCCGAAAGTTGCTTGCATCCTTCTCCCATTTCTCAGGTAATATTATATCCTTTTGAGGTCTTTGATATAGTTGAAGACCAGATAGTTATAATTTCCTTAGTTATGATAAAAGATAAGTTAGATATGAAACCTTAGATTCACAAATATAGGATAGGATATCTTCCTTAATTTTGCCAAATACAAGTAGACTAGATATTGTAACTGTAATTCTTGCTTGATAATTGTTTTATTATATGTAATTTTACTATGTGAAAGTTAAAGCCTTCCTTTTTGAAAAAAAAAAAGAAAAGCGGAAGTGCTGTGGATATTGCTCTGTATGCTGTGAATGTGTTGCTCTGATTGATTAATAAATAAAATGCTGATTGGCCAGTAGCCAGGCAGGAAGCCAGGCGGGACAAGCAGAAAAGAAAATTCTGGGAATAGGAAGGCTGAATCAGGAGACCCTGTCAGCTGCTGCAATGAGAAGCAAGATGTAAAGATACTGGTAAGCCATGAGCCACATGACAAAGTATAGATTTATAGAAATGGGTTAATTTAAGATGTAAGATCTAGCTAGCAAGAAGCCTGAGCCATTAGGCCATACAGTTTTAATTAATATAAACCTCTGTGTGTCTACTTGGGTCTGAGTGGCTGCGGGCCTTAGCAGGACTGGCAAAAACTCCAGCTACAGGGAATATTTTTATTGTAGATACAATGAAGTGTAAGGCATCTGGAAGAGTCCAAAGCAGAGAAAGAAAGCAGATTGAACAAGGCCAGCAAACTGGACATGGACAGGACTATTCATGAGAGAGGGGAGAATATCAGAGTATAGATAATAGAGACAACATAGTGAGAGAAGCGAGAGCAGACCAGAGAGATAAAAATAGCAAGGATAGCAGGGTTATAAGGAGAATGAGTACCTGGAGGGATGGCAGCCTGTGAGTTGGAGGGAATTTAGGATAGGGGAGGAGGTGAGAAGGGCTAGAATGCTACCATGGATTTTGAAATGTTTAATAGGTACTTGTGATACTGAAGGAGCCTGATGGACAGCGTGGGCTTTGATAAGCAGATAGCTGCCACAGGTAGCCATATGTCCCTTCTGCCAGAGGTAAGAGAAATTACTCCTTTTGGCAAATGGGAACTAGTTTCACAAGTTCCTGAGGAACTCTGGCTTTTATCAAACCATCAGAAATCCTCCTATTACCCATTTATGGATACTTGGACTGCCTTTTGGATTTTGGGGAATAGGAGTTTCTTTTGGACCTGACAATTAAATTTCAGGAGTTGTGTTGCAGGTATATCTACTGGGTTTGGAACCCCATGATCAGTTGTTTTTATATTTTGATGAGTTGTGGTTTTCTGCAATGGTCTTCATTTGCTCCAAAGAGGAGCTTTGCTGATGAGGAGTTAGAACTACACTTATCTGGGGATATAAAGATAATTATTTAGAATGTGGTTAGAAAGAATTGTGTTGGTCTAGTAATATGGCAGTAGTAGGTTCTCTTCTAACATCCATGACCACATTAGCCCTGGGCAGCTGGCTAGGCTTCCAGTACCAGATAAGATTTTCCTCCTGTTGAGTGGTTCTTGTGTACAATTAGACAACTGTTGAAGATGCCCATGTATGAGTGCCACTATTACACCCTTAGGGATACTTTGCCATGCTGATCATTGTTGTGGTTCATAGGCATCACAACTATGTAGGAACCTTGATTGCTTGCCCCACTTTGGAAGCTCTAATAATATCTTCTTGGGACCATGAAAGCTAGTCTTCAGGGAGGAGGCTTTCAGGTCAGATACAACTCAACTCTTCTGAGTCTTGCCTCTGAAATACCTACCTTCCTCAAAAGGGACTTATAATCAACCTCTGCGAGGCAAACAAGGGCAACTCATAGCTTCTTCTCCAGCACTATGTCTGCCTGTATGCTGCCATGTCCCACCATGATGATAATGGACTGAACCTCTGAACTATAAGCCAGTCCCAATTAAATGTTTTTCTTTATAAGAGTTGCTGTGGCCATGGTGTCTCTTCATAGCAATAGAAAGCTTAACTAAGACATGGCAGTAGCCTATATTATTTTGGGAGTCTCAGTGACTTCCTTAACCACAAATTGAAAAGGTTTCTCATTTTCTCATGCCTGCTTTTGTGTGTTTTGTTAGTCTATGGCTCTTAGAGGAAACATTGCTAGCCACGGTCGGAAATATGTATGATATGCAATTATATGTAATTTTAGGTAAATATATAATATGATTTTTATGGCTTTTTTCAGACATTAGCTGTTATTGTACTGCCTTCCCTATTTGTTCTGTTTTGATCTTCCTCCCTCTCTCAATTAATCACTTTACTGTTTTTCTTATTTTCCTCTTCAAATTAATTTACCCTGGTATTTCCCTCTCTATTCAAACTCCCTATGGTCCCTTTTTACTTTCTTGGCTTCTACAGTTACTACAGGTTGTATACTCACATCTGAAGGTTTGGAGTTGCAAACCACCAATGGGAGAGAACATAGGATGTTTGTCTTTCTGTGCCTGGGTTACCTCACTCTATATGATCTTTTCTAGTTCTACACCTTTGCCTACAAATTTCATGACTTACTTTTTTTTTACAGCTAAATAGTCTTTCATAGTGTATATATATGCACCATGTTTTCATTATCCATTATCAGTTGAGGGTTGTTTCCATTTCCTAGCTATTGCAACTAGCACAGAAATGAACATGGCTGAGCAAGTATCTGTGCAGTAAGATGTTGTAGGGAATCAGAGGAAGCTGTGAGTTGAGGGAAGTCTTGAGCAAACATGTATTTTGACATAGACACAGACTACTCATCTGTAGACCATATACAGAGATGAGCTAACCACTTACCCTTTGCTGTACCAAATAAACATGCTGAGGTTCTAGATTGTGGTGGTAGTGACAGCACCCCCTTGTAGGGGGTGAGGCAATTGTTTGATATCTAGGGTCACATGCCAGTGATGACATGACCTTTACTAATGCCACAGTAGTGGGGCAAATCATACATCACCCCTCTGAAGCTCTTTCATTGGCCAAAGTCTCTTGGTCTGTTGCTGGACACACATCTCTGGAGGGTATCCATATTGGTGTGGTGGTATTCTGGGGGAAAATGCAAACATACCCCTCACCCCCAGGTTATTAGGGGAGCACAGTGTTGCCATTGAAGGGTGATTGGATCACTCCAACATACCAAGGGCAATGGTGTCTCCTGAGGCATGTAAATAAGCATGTTGTCCACTTTGGACTTGTGTGACAGGGTTAACATAAGGTCCTTGGCCTGTAAGCACCTCAAGAGAAACAGCAATGTGCTGTGGATATCGCTCTGTATAAATAAAATTCTGATTGGCCAGTGGCCAGGCAGGAAGTATAGGTGGGACAAGAGAGAAGAGAATTCTGGGAAGTGAAAGACTGGATAGAGACACCGCCAGCTGCCGCCATGAGAAGCAACATGTAAAGACACTGGTAAGCCACAAGCCATGTGGCAAAGTATAGACTAACAGAAATGGGTTAATTTAAGATAGAAGTAGATAGCAAGAAGCCTGCCATGGCCATACAGTTTGTAAACAATGTAAGTCTCTGTGTGCTTACTTGGTTGGGTCTGAGCGTCTATGGGCCTGGCCAGTAAGAGAGATTTGTCCTGACTGGGCCAGGCAGGAAAACTCTAACTACAGCAATGTTATACTGTATATTAAAATGAGCCTGAGCCTTGGTCTGGTCATCATAGGCAGCTTGCCAGTTAAGGAAGACCATAGGCTCCAACACAGCCTTCATCAAATGGTACCAGTCATAAGCCTATAAATGCATTGCCTATTACTGTAGGACTTGCTCAAAATATGGCAAGTCAGGACCTGATTCATAAGCAGACTTACAGACCAAAGACAGATCTGCAAGAGTAAGTATCCATGGCTAGTTGGTCACATGAGGGCCCACATTAACTGGAAACACCATGGTGGGCATGTGTGGCACCATAGGTGGAATAGGCTGGGAGGTATGTGAAGCAGCTGGCTCAGCAGGCAGACATCCAGGCAAATCACTCCATGGATACTGCAGTGTGTGGGGGGGGGTAGCCACTGTAAGCATGGGGGGAGCAGAGAGAGGGACTGTGGTATAGGCTTGGGTGCTGCTGCAATCATTTCCTCTCTCTTTCCATTCCTTTTCTTTACGCCTATTTTCATCCTTCTCCTTGTCAGCAGAGGCAGAGAAACTATCAGTCATGGATGGAACAAAGGTGATAGATAAGATGGTGTTTCATTGTTCCTGGCTGTGCTTATTGTGGGCCTTAATGACCCTCTCAGTAGAGGATGACTTTAGGCCAGTGATTATAGCCAACAAAGTGGGCATAACAAACAATTGGAGGATTACTTTCAAGGCTACTTGCCTTTTTCTGGCCAGGAACAGAACTCTCATCCAAAGATCAGTTTCCCACATGTTCTCTGAAAAGATCTATGGAGCAAACACTCTTAACTACTGATCCATCTCTTCAGGCATCACAACCCATAAGCACATGCATACACACACACACACACATACACACACACATACACACACACACACACACACACACACACACACACACACATGCACACACAACTAAAAATAGTCAGACCATGGATCCATTTCCTGAGGGTCCAGCCCTTATATGGAAATGCTAGGTGAGCACAAAAAAAAGTATATGCCACCCTACCATACAGACAGACTCACAATCAAGACAAACAAAAAGAAATTGGGGGTCCCAGCACTTACCTGCTGAAGGGACAGAAAGCACACAATGTAGAGGGGCCTACTCACTGAAATACACCACTCAAGGGGGCTGCTCAACTGCTTTAATCAATGAGTAAAGGGAGAGAAACAGACCCTGTTCAAGTACCGAATGTCCCAGGGTTTGGCACCAGATGTGGCAAGGTCTTATGCTGTTGTTCCCTTTGAGAGGTGGGGGCAAGTAGGCACAGAGTCAACAACACAGACTCTGGGAGAATGTTGAAACAACAAGCTCAGTTTATTCAGGAAGAGCAAATCCTTATATATCCTCCACCTGACCCTGGGGGGGGGTGTCTGATGAATATGCATCTGCTGGTATGACATGGCTATCTCTCATTGGCCCAGGTTCTCCAGATCATGTCTCAGCTGCTGCTGCTAAGGCCCTTAGGTAGACCCAGGTTGGCTCTCAGAAAGTATCTTTTTACTGTTTGGGCTGGCTGGCCTTCAAAACTGTTAGGCATGAGTCATGCCATACTACACAACCCTTTTTTTATGGAAGAGGTCACAGGTACTTTGCAAAGGAGTTTCAATGTAGTCATGCCTTAAACTTTGTTGTGATTATTGTCATGAGGAAACTTTCCCCAATAATTGGCACCCAAATGTCTGGCATTTACATCCACATAAAACCTGAGAAAGCTTAGAAAAGGTTCTAAACACACAAAAATGGAGCCAAACATGGCTTCCTAGTCTTGTGTCTCTCATGCTGGCTGCAATACCAAGACACATCTCCTGGCAAATTCCTATAGGCTTGAGCTGCCAGCAGAGCCCTGCCAGTGTGCTGTGTGGAGAGTTTGGGGTTTTGCTTATACAGACAGAAAAGATTACAGATACACAGTAAAGACAGTTCCAAATGGAAAAAAAAACACTAAATGGGTTGCAATGTGTTTAAAAATGTACATAGGCTTGGGAGAGAGAAGAAAAAGGATATATACAGTCACAGATAAAAAAAAAGTTGAAAAAAAATAAAGTAAAACCCTTAAAAAGGAATAAAACAATAAAAATAAGCCATATAAAGATGGGAAATACATAGAGTCTGGATTCTATATGTTATTGTGTTGTCTTTAGAGTTTCTGATTGGTAATGAAGAAACAACAGCAGTTAAGACACATTGGATTATGAAAACTGCTAAATTAAAACAAACTACATATTTTAAAAATGTCTTGACTTCAAAATGGAAGTCAAAGATGTGGTATTTTGGAGAAGAGGTTGTGCTTTTATTTTCACAGGGAATGAGAGGCTATGAATTCATTCTGGGTTAAAGAAAATTAGGTTCGATGAGGGAAGACCCCCTGAAATCCTCTCAACAGAAAAAAAATAAACCTAAAAACAACTACAGGACAGTGACATGTATTTTACATGATCAAACATAAAACAAAACGTTATCTTTGACTTACGTACAAAGCAAAATCTATATTTGTATTAATACAGATATGTATGTTACCTTTAAAAGTTTATCTCTTTTCAGAGCAAAGGAACCAGACACCAATAAAAACAGATGTTCCAGGTGATCCAACATCCAAAATAGCTTCAAGGCTGCTGGCTGAGATGATCCAGCCTTACAGAATACTCCAGTTGGGACTTCATTATTATCCTGATTTTCTCAACATTCCCCCAGTGTAGATGTAACCGGCTTGTTAAATAAGAAACACAGAACCAATTGCAAAGTTAAAAACCACGAGGTCAGAGCAAGAGCGGAAAACCTTACCCTTCACTGCTTCTGCTGTCTTTCCTCTCCGAAAGAGACCTACTTCTGTGTGTCCTGTCTATTTATAGACTTTCTGTTCTGTTTTCTCATTGGTTGTAAACCCAGCCACATGACCTCCTCGTCACTGCCTGTTTGTACAGACCTCCAGGTCTTCTATGGTTGCTATTGAGATTAAAGGCGTGTGTTTGCCATGCTGGCTGTGTCCTTGAACACACAGAGATCTACCTAGCTCTGACTCCCAAGTGCTGGGATTAAAGGTGTGTACCACTACCACCCCAGCTTCTGCTCTGGCTTGCTCTGACCTCAAGGCAACTTTATTAACATACAAATAAAATCACATTTCAATACAAATAAAATATCACTGTACCCCAGAGATGACAACACCCCCAGACAACAGGAAGCAATCTAGAAAAAATAATGTTCACATTCCCAAGAGATGAGTTATGGATGTTTGTATCATTTAAGGGGGGGGGGGGTTGGTTACAAAGTGTTATAACAAAATAAATTAAGTTCAAAGATCTCTTTCTAAAAGAAAAAAGGAGAATATGATATAGAAATGATAGGGGAAAAGGGTAGATTATTGAATTTACTTTAATTCAAGAAACAACTATTAATCTCAAAATATCTTACATTGGTATGGACTTTGGTTTATGGATATAAATTTAAAGTTATTTTTGCTATACTATATGTATGTTTCTGCTCTTGTTTGGGGTATTGTGCTTAGGCAACTCATTTAAAAATATAATGTATAATTAAGAAATACAGATTAATAGTCATCTATAATAGTCAAATTTATAGTCATGTTAGGTACGTTTTCAAGGTCATACACAGATATATATTTAGATAGATATATTGTCTTCAAATACTTCAGCAACCTACAGAATATGGCATTTAATATGTTTAATAGCCTAAGGCTTTTCATGACAGTGAGACTCATCTGCTCCTCACAGCACCAATTTACTTCAAAAGAAGATGATGGGCATTGAAGAGCCTCTGTATGGAGCTTTCTTTATGTCAAAAGCTAGCTATTTAGGCAAAGAAATTTGCCTTCCCTCAATTGTTAACAGGATACTATCCACACTGGACCAGCAGAATGCAAAAAAAGTGACTGCCAAACTTTGCCAAGACAAGGAAGGACAGTCCTTCAAAATTCCCTGCTTCTCAGAAATATCTGTCAGATATACTAGCACTGTAGGCCGAAGATGAATGCCCCAATGTTACAGAAGAACTTTGGGTGACTGTCCAGGCAGCCAGATGTTCCTGTCATTAAGTAACATTATACCCTTCTGGGGTCTTTGTGGGATGTGGGGTGCCACAGAGGTTCCCTAGTAATACCTTATTCAAGGTCAGAAAGTCTGAGCTTGCTTTACCTAGTAGAGCTGCAATAATAGGATAATTTGGCCAAGGGCATGGTTACCAGGTGTTTTGAAGGGTCTACACTTGGCTGTACATTGTGCTTTAATCTTGAAAGGGGAGGTCTTTTGCCTTCCCCTTAGTAGTGTATAAAAAGCCCATTAGAATAAAAGTCTGGGTGACTGGGTATTGACCCAGGACCCTTCTGAAGCTTTCCTATGTCTCTGTCTTTCTTGTCTTTGTCTATATTTCTATCTAATACAAGAACCCTTTGGCAGGTCAGAGCTCTGACAGAGGGAGATAAAGACTAAATAATTAAACTTACAGTTTTCCTTAGTTATGCTAAAAAGTAAATTAGGTATAAAACTTTAGACTCACAAAGATAAGATAGATAACAGAGTATTTTTGTTATATATAGTTTTACTATGTTACAGTTAAAACCTTCCTTTTTAATTATACAAAAAAAGGGGAAATATTATGGAATAATCTTTTTGTACACTGTGAATATGTGTCTTTGCCAAGGCACCTTCTGACTGGTTTAATAAAAGAGCTGACTGGCCAGTAGGTGGGCAGGAGGTATAGGTGGAACAGCCAGACACACAGAATGCTGGGAAGAAGGTCAGAGTCTCAGGAATCACGAGCAGACAAAGAGAGAAGCAAGATGAACGTGCTATGTTGAAAAGAAGTACTGCCATGTGGCAGAGGGTAGATCAGAAATATGGTTCAGGGGCTGGAGAGATGGCTCAGAGGTTAAGAGCACTGGCTGCTCTCCCAGAGGACCCAGGTTCAATTCCCAGCACCCACGTGGCAGCTCACAACTGTTTCTAACTCCAGTTCCAGGGGATCTGACACCTTCACACCAATGTACATAAAATAAAGTTAAATGAATTATTTTTTAAAGACAAGACTAGCTTGGCAAGACAGGCTGAATGGAATCTGCCACTGCTTGCCCTCCCAAGCAATCCTACTAGAACTTAGAGCCCTCTCAATACAAGTGGCACTTGGCCCTTTCCACCATGTGTGGTTGGCCAAATGCAGAGATCAGTCACTGATGCAACACCTGAGTTCCAAGGAATAGCAAATGGGCCTCTGCCACCTGCAACATGAGCTAGAACAGAGAGTCCCCAGAGCTTAGGTTTTTTTTTTTTATGTTGGTTTGTTTTTTGTTTGTTTGTTTTCAATGGTCTCTTCATGGGGAAAATTAAAACACGCTCAACTTCCAGTACAGGAACAATTGCAACTAGGACATAAAGCACTTAAGTCGGTGCTGATTAAATTTACTGGGGTATTTGTCATACTGTCTGTTACACCCATGTTTATTGAATTCCACAAGGAAGGAGAGAGATAGCACTTATGGGTTCCCAAGTCTTTAATAAATCACTATATAAGCAGAGTTGCTGATCAATCAGAGCTGCAGGATGAACAGGGGCAGCCCCAAAGAGGGGCAGAAGCCAGGTTTATAAGCACAAAACCATAAACATACCTGTGCCAAGTTACATTTACACTTTTCACCAATCAGGAGTCAAAGACTAGGGTCTTTCCTTGTGTGCTCCATCACTGTCAACTGACAGTGTAAGCCTTTTAGTCCAACCAATCATATTGATTTGTTCTCTTTGTTGTTAGGAACAGCCATAATGTCTTAGAGAACTAAGGGGCATAATAGACTATTTCTATCATTTAAGGAGGAGGTTGTTCAGCTTTTGGAAGGTTCCAAGCGCCCCTAAAACCTGGGAACTTACTGAAAAAATGGAGTCTGAAGTGAGAATGGCAGTACTTAGGCTCCCTTCAAGTCTATGTAAGACAGTCTCATAGCCTGCTCAGCTAACCAATATTTAAATAAATGCTTAACTTTCAGGGTAAATAAATTAAAGGGAAAAAAATCAAAATTTTGAGTCATGTCAATTGGGTACATCTTTATCTATATACCTACTAAGAATTTGACTCTTTAAGTTGCTTTCTGGAGATTCTTGGCTAAATTCTGTAGAGGGTTATTAGGTTATTAAATGCTGCTGCTGCTAAAGCTCATAGAATTAATCCCTTACTTCTTTATCAATTACTTATCCTTTCTTCCTCTTCATCTCCTATTGGAATTATATATCAACAAGGTAATGGTACTATAGAAATTTATTCATGTCATAATTCTCCACAACAATCTATAACTCTTTATTTACAAGAAATTATAGACTTAATAATGACACGTCTTAAACAACTTGCTGATAAAGAGTCTACAGAAATTATTATACCATTAAATAAAATGCAGGTTGATGATTTGGTTCATACTGATAATAATTGGCAAGTTGCATTAGCATGTTACTAGGGATCTATAGATAATCACCATCCAAGATATTCCCCTTTAAGATTCTTTTTGAAGATACCCCATGGGTGTTACCTAAAATTACATCTAAATATCCTATAGATACTGTTTTTAATGCTTTTACAGATGGTACTTCAAAAGGACAAGGAGAATATGTTTCATATACTCTTATCTACTACAGCATACTGTATATATAACTTAGATTCAACTCTTGTTTAGAAAAACAGATAGATATATTACAACATACTGTATATGTAACTTAAATCCAATTCTTTTTTCCTTTTTAAAAAATATGTTTTATGTACATTGGTGTTTTGCCATAGGTGTCGCCATCAGGTCCCCTGGAACTGGAATTATAGACAGTTGTGAGCTGTCATGTGGGTGCTGGGAATCAAACCTGGGTCCTCTGGAAGAGCAATCAGTGCTCTTAACCGCTGAGCCATTTCTCCAGCCCATAATTAACTTTTTTGGGGGGGGGGGCTTCGAGGTAGGGTTTTTCAGTGTAGCTTTGTGCCTTTCCTGGAACTCTCTGTAGCCCAAGCTGACCTTGAACTCACAGAGATCTGCCTGGCTCTGCCTCCTGAGTGCTGGGATTAAAGGCGTGCGCCACCACTGCCTGGCCTAAATTCAACTCTTGTTTAAAAAATATACATTTTTTAAAAATAACAACCATGTGTCTTGCCTCCATCTTGGATGATGACTTCATCTGGATAAAAGCAACCATGTGGCTGGCAACTATCTTACTAATGTTAAAGCATACATGCCATGTATCTTCACCATCTTGATAAAGATGACCATGTGGTATAAATCAACTAACACAACACCTATAAAACTACTTAGTCCTACTGAGCCCTATGCTTATTATTGTATTTCCTTTTTAGATCCAAGAGGCAACAGCAGGTCTTCAAAATATTTTGGATTAGGATGGATTTTTGTATGATGATAAATTCCTAAGGTTACAAAGATATACTCAGGTTAACAAAAACTGAGTTAGAGATATATGTCTAACCACTTCTGCCCTTGCTAACTGTGTTAAACACCAGGTTTCTAGAAAATTTTAAATAAGAAACAACATACATTTGATAAATAAAATATGTTCGATAAATAAGCTCTATAAATCCCTAATGTCTATTCAGGCTAGCAGAAACTGACTTGAAGACATATGTCTAGTCCTTTTCTCTTTGTGACTGTATTTATGGTTTAAAGTTTTATTTTGATGCTTAGAGATATTCAGTTGAAATTTTTAAGGCTCAAACTAAACAGGGATAAAACTATAAAACCCCAGTCTTATAAAAGCTACTAACTTTGTTGCAAACTATTAAAGACAATTAAGACATGCAAGTTAATAGTCACCTTATAAAGGATATTACAAATCATATTCTTTAATGTGTTCAGAACTATACTTGTAGGCAGGCTAAGTAAGGCCTACTATAAATGCTGTCAAAGTTAAGCCTGAAACAAGTAACTAAAAACAAAGTTTATTTAAAATCAGATATACCTAATAGATGGTCCTCAAACTCCTCAGAGAGCTGCTGAATATGGCATTTAAAATGTTTAATGAGAAGGCTTCCGGTTATAAAAAGAAATGCAGAATCCTAGCAGCATTTCTCTGTCATTTTAATTGATACAGAGGCCATTTGGATTCTACTTCCTGCTCAAATTTATCCTTCTCAGACCTCTGGTAATTTTTTGTTTGTTTTGTTGTTTTGTTTTTGTTTTTTCGAGACAGGGTTTCTCTGTGTAGCTTTGCGCCTTTCCTGGAACTCGCTTGGTAGACCAGGCTGGCCTCAAACTCACAGAGATCCACCTGCCTCTGCCTCCCTAGTGCTGGGATTAAAGGCGTGCGCTGCCGCTGCCGCCGCTGCCAACCGGCGACCTCTGGTAATGTTGATGGCTAACTAAAGTTAGCTGCTATTTCAGTCTAACAACAGCAAGCACCCAGCTCCTCCCCCTCCAGCTGCAGCGGCCTGCTCAGTCCATTTCATATGTAAAAATCAGACTCACAGTTTACCTTGCTGGCAGACTTCATACTGAAAGAGATAAACTCACAAAGCAGGTTTCAATGTAATTTTAAAAATTCAATCCTATTGAAACATGACATGAACTTCAGACACCTCTGTCTATAGAGAACACAAACAGGAAGAGTCTGACTAAGAGGAAAGCCAAAAACAGCTCTGTTATGGGCAGGAGGATGCTGCAAAGAGTTGGTTCAATGATGGATGTTTTCTTTGCTGATGCATCCATCCAATGATATGCTTGCATTGCTACAAAATAAGAAATGTTATCTTATGCTTTACATCAAAAATGGATATTTTCTCATTTCAAGTACTGAGAGCCCAAACACCACCCAGAATACTTTGTATTTATGATTACTAAAACTTCATTTTTTTCCTTTCTTTTTTTTTTTTTTTTTTGGAGCTGAGGATCGAACCCGGAGCCTTGCGCTTGCCAGGTAAGTGCTTTACCACTGAGCTAAGTCCCCAACCCCCTAAAACTTCATTTTTAAAATTTGTATTTTTGTACAAACATAACAAAAATTTAAAAAATAACAGTAATGAGAAGGATTTTTAAAAAGTAGTAAATTGGAGTTTAAGAAAGTTTTAAAATTTTTTCTTCTAGATAATATAATCACCTAGGAATGCAACCATAATTATGTTTCTCAAATTCTCTTGGGGGCAAAAGGAATTTAACAAAAATGCAAACAGAGGAAATTAGATAATTTTCAAGTTTTCACCTAAAATTATTTTTGGTATAGTCTGAGAATCTGTTACATCAAACTGCCTATGAAATGTAATAAGAACCAGAACCTTCCAACAAGTTCTCCCTCCATGGAACTGCTCTGCTTTGATATTGCTCACATTGTTGTTTCATTTACAGTATCAGTAGAGTACACACTCATACTTGCATGGAAAAACCAAATTGTTTTCTCCTTCAGGATTTTCTGTGATTATTTCTCAGGTACTTCTGAATACCCTGTTATGGAATAAGAGAGTCTCAAGCTCAAAATTAAAATTGTCCTAAAATTTGAAGAGTCCCAAATCTTATAGCTTTAAGTTTAAATCTGCAAAAATTAATGATCATTGTTAATTAAATAGATTTTTAAAAATATTGACAGCAGCTTTATTTATAACAGTCAAAAGCTAGAATAACATCAGGGTACACCTTTAATCCTAGCACTCAGGAGGCAGAGGCAGGCAGTCTGAGTTTGAGGCTAGCCTGGTCTATATTGTGAGTTCTAGGACAGCCAGAGCTACATAGTGAGACCCTTCAATGGCTGTACCTTGTTTAAATCTTGTGTTCAGGCAAAATGAAAAGCATCTGGGTTTTTTCTTCTGTATATATGCAACTTCAAAAAAGATGTGTTCATTCAGAGAAGAGTTTTGGCCAGTTTACCTGCCCTGCAGGAGGCTACTCCAAGGCCCAAGGGAGGCCGGGACACTCGCAGAGGTGAAGTCTGGACGGCCTGCAGAGGGCTGCATGCACATGGGCCTGGCCTGTGGAGTGGTGCCTTCCAACTTGGCACAGCCAACCAAAATAATTAAATAGATTTTGTTTTGTTTGCTTTTTTCAGTTTTGTACCTTGGTCTGATAAATGATCAGATTCTGGCGAAGGGGAAGGTTAAAAGAGGCTCATGAAAGCCTATCCTCTATTAAAGGCATTATTTGACATAGTATTCCAAGCTTCTAGTGCATAATTAGAAATGAGTGAACATCAATTTGACATCTAAAATTATGGATGTCTGTAGCCGGATGCTTTTCTGTGTCCCAACCAGTCCCGCAGCCACCTATAAAATAATCACTCAGAGGCTTATATTAATTATAAATCTTTAGTCAATGGCTCAGGCTTATTACTAACTAGCTCTTACAACTTAAATTAACTCATTTTTATTGATCTTTGTATTCCATGTGACTGTGTCATTACCGGTCTGCTGGCATCTTGCTCCTTGGGTGATTCTGCCCTTCTCCTATATCTCTGCTTGGATTTCTTGACTTGCCATAGGCCAAAGCAGCTTTATTTATTAACCAATGGGAGCAACACATATTCACAGCATACAGAAAGACATCCCACATCATTTCCCCTTTCTGTCTAATCAAAAAGGAAGGTTTTAACTTTAACATAGTAAAATTATATATAACAGTTATCAAGCAAAAATTACAGTTACAATATTTAGTCTATTTGTATTTGGTAAAATTAAAGAAAATATTCTATCATCTATCTTATCATTGTGGGTCTGTCTAAAGTTTCATATTTAATTTATGTAAGTTATCTGTTATCATAACTAAGGGAAATTGCAACTATAACTAGTCTTCAACTCCATCAAAGACCCAGAAGGATGTAATATTTATTTGAGTAAACAAAAAGTGTATTGTTAACAACTTCCAAAATTCTAGAATTGACAGAGACAGCTGGCTGCCTGGACAGTCCCTCCAAGTTTTTCTGTAAAATTGGGGCATCCATCTTCAGCCTACAAAATCTGTCTGGCAGATTTCTCAGTGAAGCAGGAAATTTGAAGAACTCTCCTGCCTATTTTGGCAAAATTCCTCAGTCACTTTTTCCTGTGTCCTGTAGAATGTCTGCCAGACATTCTACATAAAGCAGGAACCCTGAAGGACTGTCCCACCTTCTTTTGGCAAGTTCAGCAGTCATTTTCTTGTGGATCCTACATGTCCAGTTTATACAGCATATTGTCAAGCAATCCAAGCAAGAGCAGTTTCTTGCCCAAATGGCTAGCCTTGCCACACTGAAAGCAAATTCCATAAAGAACTTCTTTGATGCCCATCCATCATCCTCTTGTAGTAATTGTTGCTGCCAGGAGCAGATATGTCTCACTGTCAAGAAAAGTCTTAAAAAGTTCTTAAAACATTTTAAATGCCATATTCTGTAGGTTTTTGAAGTGTTTGAAGATCACGTATCCATCTGAAATATATCTCTACATTTCTAGAAAACCTAACTGACATGACTATAAGTTTGACTATTATAGATGACTATTAATTTGTATTTCTTAACTATACATTTTTAAATGAGCTGCATAAACATAATACCTTAAACAAGAGTAGAGATATACATATAGTATAACAAAATTGACCTTAAATTTGTATCAATAAATCAAAACCCATACTAATGTAAAGTATTTTGAGATTAACAGTTGTTTTTTGGATGAAAGTAGATTCAATAATCTACCTATTTTTATTATCATAATAATCTACCCTTTCCCCCATCATTTATATATCATATTCGCCTTTCTTCTTTTTTTAAAAAAAGGATTTATTTATTTATTATGTATACAATGTTCTGCCTGCAACAGCAGAAGAGGGCACCAAATTTCATTATAGATGGTTGCAAGCCACCATGTGGTTGCTGGGAATTGAACTCAGGACCTCTGGAAGAGCAGCCAGTGCTCTTAACCTCTGAGCCATCTCTCCAGTCCCCACCTTTCTTCTTTAGAAAGAGATTGACTGTGACTATTAACCATTTATAACCAACCCCCTTTAAATGAAAATGAACATTCATAAACAATATTTTGGGGATTTGAGTGTAGTTTTCTACACTGCTTCCTGATGATTGGGGGAAGCTGGTACTCTTATGGGGATCCTAGGAAAATTTAGAATTATGGCTTTGCCATGCTAAGGATTGTTTTTGTTATGCCCAGATCATGGGGACCCCCAAAATACCACCATGAAGAACAAATCCCATATGTAAAATCAGAGTTTATTTTCAAGCTCTGGGCCTCGGTCTTTCTTTCAGTCCGACACAGTGGTGAGAGAGCAGAGAGCCCTGAGCTCAGGCAGGGTGGGATTTTTATCACAGCAGAGGTTGGTGGTGAGGGAATTTCCAGGGTTCAGGACCTTGATTGGGTGACCTTTGTCTAGGGGTATAGGAAATGTTTGGAATGTCAGGTATTTCCTCTTAGATGCAAGCTCCACTGGGTGGGGTCAGCTTATGGCTTTTCCTGGGTCAAGGTGTTACCTGCCAGAAGCTGTGTCTGGGCCTCAGATATTTCCCCTTAGATGCAGGTCCCACTGAGTGGGGTCAGCTTATGGCTTTTCCCGGGTCAAGGTGTTGCCTGCCAGAAGCTGTGTCTGGGCCTCTAAGCCTGTCGTGGCAGCTGTGTGGTCAAGCTGTTTTGGAGCCCCCTACATTTTTTATCCTTTAGGACCAATTGTCCAGATAAAAGATGAGACACAAACCAAACATTTAGTCACATCAGTGGGGGATATGTTTGTTGGACTAATCTAACTGATCAGTCCAAGTACAATAATATAGATTTCATATATTTAAGTACTCTTTAGAAAGTTCTGATAGTGGAAACTAGAGTTGTATGAAGATGAAAAAAGGAATACCGGATATATTGCTTACTAAAGTTGATATTATTGTACCTAGAATAGTGCTATCTGTTGGCAATGGTTTAGAAAATAACCTCTGACTTCATTTGGCACATGACAGTCAGCAAGAACAATCTTTTCTATCAGAGGAGACCTGTCTATTCTTGGGATCTTAAAAAGAAATCAATATGGCATATGGGTCACTCATATGCACTATGTACAAATAGCAGGGACAACATAGAATCTGCCTGAACCCATATTCATAGGGCTTTGCCTGATATTCCTGTCAATGGTATTTTCTATCACATTGTTTATGCTTTAAATGTACTCAAATCCCTTCTTTTTCTTTAAAGTTTTTATTTTATGTATATTAGTGTTTTACCTGCATGTGTATCTGTATGAGGGTGTCAGGTATCCTGGAACTGGAGTTACAGACAGCTTCAAGCTACCATGTAGCTGCTTGGAATTGAACCCAGGTCCTCTGGAAGAGCAGTCAGTGCTCTTAACTGCTGAGCCATTTCTCCAGCCCTAATATCCCTTATTGCAAAGCCATCTCTAATCATACCCTTCCCTCTGGTAAACAACTGCCTTTAGGATGGACCTTTTTTTGTGAAAATGTTACTTACACTGCCATTTCTGCAGATTATAAAGGTTTATGTGGCATAGGCTGAATTACACCTATTTTGCTCAGTAAATCTTTGCAATTGGTCAATAGAATTAAAAGAGCTCTCCATCAAAAATGTGGTGATTCTTTGCATCTACTGGATCTTATAATGGTTGCAGCCACAATGGCTTTTATGTTGCCTATTTCAGGAATGGTTACTGGAATATAAAGAGAGGTCTCAAAGATGGCCTGGATGGTTAGTAAAACACTACTATCACAGCAAAGATATTAGCAGAAATTAATCAAGAAATGGGCAAATTGAGGACCACAGTTTTACAAAATAGAGCTACTATAGATTGTTGCTCAAGCATAATCTTGGTTGTCGACAATTTCCTGGTATGTGTTGCTTCAGTGTGTCAGACTTTTCTCATGCATGATTTGCATAGAGAGACAGATAAAATCTCTCAAGTGGCCTTTGAGTGGCCATCATGGTTAATATGGCTTTCCCCTTTCCTTGGTCCTCTCTTAGCTATTCTTATAATTCTCTTTTGCTTGCCTATATTAATTAAACTAGCTATGGAGGCAATGCATTTCACCAGAGTCTCAAATGGGCAGATGTAGAAGGGCATGAAGTCCTTGTGTTACACTAGAGAAACCAGGAATTTTAAATGTGCAGGCTTTTCTCCTCAACAGTAGGGATTTACACATGTTTTCTACTCAGGAGGCCGAGAGTGGGTGTTCTTAATAGCCTGGTGATCTTTTCTTGTCTGCAGGACCAGGCTTCACCTAAATCTTCCAGACTATTATGTTTATTCCAGACTCCTGAGCATTGTTTATCAGTTGATAGAACCCATTTTTATGACAGAGGTTCCATGTAATTTATAAACAACTTTGCTATTATTCTTATCACAAACCCTTCCTCCCTATTCCCTTATCCTGAGCATTGTTTCCCAGTCAACAGAAACCTTTATTTTAGAAGATGTCACAGGTGCTTTGCAAAGGAGTTTCAACTTAGTCATACCTTAAACTCTGTTGTGACAACTGTCACGAGAAAACTTTTCCCCCCAAAGTTGTACTGTGCTTAAACATGCCAAAAATAAACTGCTTGGGGCCAGACTATAGAAATTTGAACCAGCACCAGAAAACTAAGTCATGCTGAATCAGATTTCCTTCTTGCCTCTCACAGGTCATTCCTCTGCTGGCAGCTGCATTTGCAGGAAACCCCCAAAAAAGGAGCTTTTGAAAAACCATGGAATTAAAGTAAAAAGCATTACAGCTAGGAAGCATGCCCTTGGTCTCCAGGGAGTGTGCACATGAGCAGCTCACGGGAGTGGAGCTCCGTGCCCTTTTGGGCCCTGCCTAGATATCCCAGCTATGTGGGAAAGCACAGGCTAGATTGTTTGCAGTTGCTTAAACTGCAAGTCTCAGAGACAGAGCCCAGTAACAGGGCTTATGGGAAAGGCTGCAGCAAAGCAAAGGCAGAAACAGTTGCACTTGCTCCTCTAGGAGTCTCCACAGCAGATGCCTGCAGCTGGTGGCTGGCCAGCAGGAGCATCTGGAGGCTGCTGATTGTCTCCTGGCTCTTAGAAGCAGCCAAAAGAAGCAAGTAGCCAGAAGGGAAAATATTGACAGCTTTGGGTGCTACCTGGCTTTTGAGCAATCTGACTTAAATAAACCAGCAACTTTACTGTTAAAACAAAACAGATCAAAGTTAAGCAAAAAACCAAACCTTGTCATTAACAGAAAATCCTTAACTAACATCCTTAACTGAACTTTGTCAGAGACTGAAAAAAAAATTTATACTCAGTGTTTGTGGCCTTACAAGGTATAGGAGACCTTACAGCTGACTCTGGGACCGGGAGGGTGTTTAGGAATCAACTGGATTTTTAAAATGCTAACAAAACTGATAAAGAGACACCTAGAAGTTCCTTTGAGTGGTTAAATTTACAAAATAATCCACATTCAAGATATTGCTCTCTCTGCAGCTCTTGAGGAAGTGATATGCAAAAAAAAAAAGAAAGAAAACAGGAAAATAAGAATGGTATCTGTTGTGCATGTATCTGCAGTATCAGGAAGGACAGGGCTCCTGCTTATACCTCTTGTGCATTGAAAAGCATTTGCATTCAGCACAAAGTTGCTCACAACACACTCATTCCTTACAACCCACAGGGACAAGATGTTATGGAGTTTGATTGCACTGAGAAAAGACCACAGACTCGATTCAAATTATAATCAAATGAATTTATTAATTCCTGCTAGCAGGCCAACAGTCTGAAAGCCAAATCAAAGGCATGTCATGCAGAAGCAGCTAGAGGAAGGGTTTTAAAGGTGGCCACAACAATGATCTCATTTGTGTGGAGTGTGTAGCTGAGTGGGAATCTGCTTTTACTCCCCTCAGCTGTGAGAAGCTGTCTCTGTCTCCCCCTATATCCAGTGATAAAGTTCTCTCAGTCTCTGGTACACAGTGATAAGCGTGTTTACAAAAGCTAGAGTAAGCGATTAACTATCTCATAGGAGTTTTGCAATTTGGGGGGGGAGGGGCAAAGAAACAGTTGCCAGGAGCTTATATTTTAGGAATTTAGAATGGGTGCTGTGGGGTGTGAGTGAAAATGGCCCCCATAGGCTCATAGGGAGTGGCATTATTTGAACGAATTAAGAGTTATGGCCTTATTGGAGTAGGACTGGTATGGCCTTGTTAGAGGAAGTATGCCACTGGGGATGGGCTCACTCTCTTCCTGCTGCCTGCAGATCCAGATGTAGAACTCTCAGCTCCTTCTCCAGCACCATGTCTGCCTGCATGCCACCATGCTTCCTACCATGATAACAATGAACTAAACCTCTAAACCTGAAAGTAAGCCCCAGTTAAATGCTCTCCTTTGTAAGAGTTGCCATGGTCATAGTGTCTCTACACAGCAATCAAAACCCTGACTGAAACAGATACCTAGCACAAAATGGAATTTTCCTTAGCCATCACATTCTCCACTGACTCTAGATCATATCAATCAAATCATTTATTCACGTTGAGGTACAAGTTGATATCAAGCCTGGTGGGCTAATATTTTAACAGAGTTGTTTTTTTACAAGATGGCATAACTATAGTTTAAATATTCCACTATATTCCCCAATGGCTCTAGGAGATTGGGTCAACTCTGAGGGATTTAATTTTAAGGCCCCTGATACCCATAGAGTTGGACCCTCATGAATGAACATTAAGATGCATAAAGAAGTGAGACAGAGAAAATAAACATCTATGTTACTCAGGTGAAGTAAGCTATTCAGTCAGACCCCGGTCTCCATCTTGAGTAGCCCTTTTTAAAAGCAAGTTTTGCAACTCTGGTTTTTAATAGGTGATGTGACACTGAAGGAGCCTGGAGGCCACCATAAGCTTTGATTTGCTAATAGACATCATAGATGGGCATTAGTCCCCTTTGCCAGAGAGAAGGGAAGCGGCTCCTGGTAGAAGGGAACTAGTTTCCTCTGGATTTAACATCAGCCTTGCCAGGCAGTGGTGGCGCACGCCTTTAATCCCAACACCTGGGAGGCAGAGGCAGGTGGATCTCTGTGAGTTCGAGGCCAGCCTGGTCTACAGAGTGAGTTCCAGGAGAGCTGCACAGGAAAAGCCTGTCTCAAAGAAAAACCCCTAGCCTTTTGTGGAGGATAAGAGGTGATATACTCTCTTTTGTAACTGCTTCTCAGCTGAAATTAGAATGCTGTTGTCAGGGCTCAGAAAGTCTGGGATGCTGATCAAAGGCCAGGATGGGGCAGAGTATAATCTTGTTCACTGCCCAAGTTTTGTTGAACCACTTGGGGCTGGAGCAGGCAGCTTCAGAGTAGCCTGGAATGTTGGCCCAAAGCACAGGCTCAAGTTGGTAGGAAATTCTGTCAGAAGCATCTGGTCTAAATTAGCTTTCAGTAAGTTCAGGGCTCATGGCCATTGTGGTGATTTGAATGGATGGCCCCCACAGGCCCATAGGGAGTAGCACTATTAGTAGGTGTGGCCTTGTTGGAGTAGGTGTGGTCATCTTGAAGGAAGTGTGTGCTGGGGATTGGGCTTTGAGGTTTCAGAAGCTCAAGCCAGGCTCACTGGCTCACTCTCTTCCCTTTGTCCACTGATCTGCAGAGCTCCCAACTACTTCTCCAGCACCATGTCTGCCTGTGTGCTACCATGTTTCTTGCCCTGATGATAATGGACTAAACCACTGAACTGTAAAATTAAATTTTTTTCTTTTGTAAGAGTTGCTATGGTCATGGTGCCTCTTTACAGCAATAAAAACTATAACTAAAACATGTTGGTACCAGAGACTGGGGTATTGTTGTGATAGGCCTGATCATGCTTTTCTTTGGAGTATTGTGGACTTTGGTACTTTGGATTAGTAAAGCAGTTGAATGCTTTAAGTGGGGATTAATGGGCCACACTAATAGGAGCATGGAAGACAGTGTTGCTGATGGTGATTTGAACTGTGGAGGCCTGACTCAAGAGGTTTCAGGGGAGAAAATATTAATTATGTGGTCTAGAGATCATTCTTGTGATGTTTTGGTAATGAACGTTTCTGCTTTCTTCCCTTTGCTAAAAGAAAATCTGCCTGAGGCTAAATTGAAGAGTTATGGATTAACAGCTTTGGCAGAGGACATTTGTAGCTGGAGAGTTTCTCTCAGGGTCCCACCAAGTCCCCGCAGTCCCACAGCCCACTTATAAAATAATCACTCAGGAGCGTGGCTGGCGTCCTCCGGTCCGACACGTGTGGTACACCATCTCCTCCAGGAACCTTTGCCTGCTGTAGCAAGTAGGCTCGCCTGCAGGTACCGGGGCCTCTGGTCGGCTGGGCCTCCCCTGCAGGCGGCATGATGGCGATGGCGATGGCGGAAGCGGCGGCAGGCGCCAGCAGAGAGGCCATGGCGAGCGCTGATAGCAGCGGAAGGTTCCTTCGGCCCGGCAGGCCGGAGTTTCTCCAACTACCGGCTGTTCGAGCCCCAGACCCTGGGCTTCAGCCCGAGCTGGTGGCTGATGAGCTTCTCTGGCATGAAGGGCTGAGGCTGCAAGGTCCCCCAGGAGACTCTGCTCAAACTCCTACCACCACACTATCGGGCATTATGAATTCATTTTGCTGACACACCACAGTGGCCACCCCACCGATGATAATCCAGGGGTTGACTACCGTCTGTCCACCAGTCACTTCAGTCCCTCCCTCCTCTGCAGCATCACGGAAGCCTTTGATCACATTCTCTCGTTCCTTTTCACTCATGCTCTGGCTGACACTGAGTAGCATCAACATGTTGTCGCACTTGGGGATGCCAATGGCGTAGAGGTCACTGAGCACATTGGCACAGGCTATGCACCCCATCATGTAGGGATCTTCCACCAGGGAGTAAAAGAAGTCGGTGGTCTGCACCAGCGACAGGCCGCCGTGCCTCAGGGGGATGACGCATGAGTCCATCCCAATGCTCAGCGAGGGGAGGGCTAAGCTGGAGCCCGTGCTGGTGTTGACCAAACCTTTGGGAACCCAGGTTGCCGCCAATGCCCACCAATGGCTGGATAACCCTGAGAAATGGAATAAAATCAAGATGGTGGTTTCCAGGGAGGAAGTAGAGTTGGCCTATCAGGAAGCTATGTTCAATGTGGCTACTCTAAACAGAACTGCTGCTGGGTTGATGCACACATTCAATGCCCACGCAGCCACAGATATCACAGGCTTTGACATTTTAGGACACTCTCAGAACCTCACAAAACAACAAAAAAATGAAGTGTCCTTTGTCATTCATAACCTGCCAATCATTGCCAAGATGGCCGCCATCAGCAAAACCAGTGGGTGCTTTGGCCTCCTTCAAGGAACATTAGCTGAAACCTCTGATTTGTCTGTCAAGAGAGCACGTGGCCCGCTTTTGTTCGGAAATCAAATCTTCCAAGTATGGAGAGGGTCACCAAGAGTGGATCATCGGAATTGTGGAGAAGGGGAACCGGACAGCCCGTATCATTGACAAGCCTCGCGTTATTGAAGTTTTACCTTAGGGAGCCACTCCTGCTGCTGCTGCTGCTGCTGCTGCTCCTGCTCCTGAAAATTCCAACGCCGCCGCTGAGCCTAGTTTATGAAATGGAATAGCAGAAGTTGTTGGGGACTCAGCCATTCCACACGCTCATGGACTGTTGCCCAGGATTGATTTTAAGACCTTTGCAAAGGCTCTGTGCATAGTGCCCCAGGTACCCTTGCTAGTTCCATCCAAAGCTGCCTGTGTGTACATCTAGGGCCATAAGTAACATTGGGGGAATGTGTGTTCATCTGTTGAGTGAGTGAGGAGCAGGAAGGCTTTTACCAAAGCAAGATGAGACTATTCCAGGTTGAGGGATTTTTTTCCTTTGCACTGAGTTGATTCTTTTCTGTACATGGAGTAATATTATTAAGATTACATACAGGCCAGGCTGTGGTGGCGCGCGCCTTTAATCCCAGCACTTGGAAGGCAGAGACAGGCGGATCTCTGTGAGTTCGAGGCCAGCCTGGTCTACAAAGCGAGTTCCAGGACAGGCTCCAAAGCTACAGAGAAACCCTGTCTCGAAAAACAAAAAACAAAACAAAACAAAAAAGATTACATACGGAAAAAGTAAACTGCAACATGAAAAGAAATTAGAGTTTGGACCAATATATTGATAAGTCTAAATTGTTAGAACTCTTACTGATTCATTGTCAAATTTGTTATTAATTTTTCTAAGAAACCACCTCTTTTCCTGTTGTGGACAAGAGTTGAGCAACTTGTCCAACTAGGAAAGGAAGACGCAGTCCCCTGCTTTGGTCTCTGTTAATGATGTCTCCTCCTCTAACTCCACTAAGGACTGGAAGAGACAGAGCAAGCCTCAGAGCCAGGTGCTGGTGGTCATTAATATACTAAATCGTATGCTGAGAATTCCTGGAGATTTAGTTAAAAAGAAAATTTCTTACATCTAAATAAATAAAAGGGACTTCATTGAAAAAAATCACTCAGAAGCTTATATTACTTATAAACTGTATGGCCATGGCAGGCTTCTTGCTATGTGTTCTTATATCTTAAATTAACCCATTTCTATAAATCTATACCTTGCCACGTGGCTCATGGCTTACCAGTATCTTACATCAAGCTTCTCCTCATGGCAACTGGCAGCATCTCCCTGCCTCAGCCTTCCAATTACCAGAATTCTCCTCCCTCTTTGTCTCACACTTCCTGCCTTGCTACTGGCCAATCAGCATTTTATTTATCAATCAATCATCCACAGCAGACATTTCCAAACAACTGTGTTGTGTGTGGCTATTAGTGGCCAGTATTATGCAGATCTATAATGAAAAAGAACAAGCAAGGAAAATACAAAATGTACAGTTGGAGGAGAAATGTTACACAGGAAGTGTAAACAGATTAAAGAAAAGCCTGATGTTAAGTGTAATAAAGGGAGTGGTGACCTCAGAGCAATACTCCCACCCAGTTAAGCTGCCAACTCATGAAAAGAAACATCTGGCAGATCTCTGAGTTCAAGGCCAGCCTGGCCTAAAGGTGGAGTTCCAGGACAGCTGCTTAGTTAGGGTTTTTATTCCTGTGAAGAGACATCATGACCATGAAACTTTTATAAGGAAAACATTTAATTGAGGGAGCTCAACTTACAGTTTCAGAGGTTAAGTCCATTATCATCATGGTGGGGAGCATGGTGGAATGCAGGCAGATGTGGTGCTAGAAGAATAGCTGAAAGTCCTACATTATGCAGGCAACAGGAAGTTGATTGAGACATTGGGCAGTAAGTGTCCTGAGCATAGGAAACCTCAAATACCACACTTCCTCCAACAAGACCATAGCCACTTCAACAAAGCTACACCTTCTAATAGTGCCACTCCCTCTGAGTTTATTGGGGCCAATTACATTCAAACCATCACATTCTACTCCTTGGCCCCCATAAGCTTGTAACAAGAAACCAGAACTACTAAAATGAAACCTTTACATTACTGGGACAGTCGATACTTGTTAGCTAGAGCTAAGAAATTGGCAGTGATTAAGAAGAGTCCAGCATTGTTGAGGTAAAATCTTTTGGGATGTGTTTTCTGAGAGCACAGAGAAGCTGTGTTCCAGAGGTGGCCACGGTTGTACTTTGTGCTGGCATCTAGACTTGGTAATGTGTAAGAGTCACCCATGTAGTACTGGTTTTGAAGGCATGAAAGGGGTCATGGAGATCAGCTGAGGCTTGGCACTGTCAAGGCCAGGAAATGCCATTGGTGAAGGTTCAGCCTTAGTAGCAGTTCAAAGGCCCAGGACTGGAGGGGTCATGCAAAGAAGTTGAGGTTTGGGACTATGAAGAGAGTCTGTAAGAGGCTATTGGTGAAAGTGCAGCCCAGTTGTAGCAAGGGACCTCAGCATTTTGGAGATGCCAATACCATAGGAAGATCACCAAGAACAGGAGCAACAATGGAGTGGAGACAGCTAAAGCCAGAGCCTAGAAGACAAGCTGTGTGTGCTGCAGAAAGCAGAGCTGGAGAAGTGACCTAAGCCCTTGGGGGGAGTCCAGAAAATTGTGAATGAATCCCAGATAGTTGGATATTGAGTTATTTGTACTGTTGGAGTTTGGTTTTACTTGGTTCAGATTGTGATGGTGCCCTGGTTCTTCCCTCTTAAAGAAGGCAATCCAGGCTTCAACTCCACAGCTTCACACAATGGCCTCTCTAGGTCTCCATTCAGGGACATCTCTGACACATGCCTGTCCTCAATGGCTTTCCTTGGTTGTAGAGGCAAATCCCATAGCCCCTTTCTTGTCAGTTTCATCATAAGTAAAAGGTACTATAATTTCTGCTGGGTCTGTTCTTGCTAATTGACAAAATCTCAATTTTCTTTTTAGAATCAACTCAGAGACCTTTTCCATGTAAGTTTTTAATTTTTTACTCTGTTTATGTTGTAAAAAGATCCATTCTATTCTGAGAAGTGGAAGGCTGAGGCAGAGAGACGCCGCCAGCTGCCTCCATGAGAAGATGTTAAGATACTGGTAAACCACAAGCCACGTGGCAACTTATAGATTAATAGAAATGGGTTAATTTAAGATATAAGAACAGCCAGCAAGAAGCCTGAGCCATTAGGCCAAACAATTTAAATTAAAAAAAAGATCCATTCTAAGATAATATCTTCCCCCTGCATTAATATTACTGTAGGAGAATGCTTAGAGGGCAAAATAACCACAATGCAATCAAGCTCTGGATCCAAATGATCCACATATGCATCCTGTAATTTCTTTCCCACAAAAGCCAATTCTCTCTCAGCTTCAGCTGACAATTCTTTTAGACTATTAAACTCCTTGTCACCTTTTGAGATTTTGAACAAATTACTCAGTTCGTCATTTTTTCTTGTCTTTTTTTTTTCAGAGCTGAGGACTGAACCCAGGGCCTTGTACTTGCTAGGCAAACGCTCTACCACTGAGCTAAAGCTCCAACCCCAAGTTCGTCATTTTTTACCCCAATAATGGGCCATAGATTGGAAATGTCTCCTAGCAATCTTTGAAAGTCATTAAGAGCCTGCAATCAATCTCTCCTAATTTGCACCTTTTAGGGTCTAATTTTTGTAGACTTATTTTATATCCTAAATAATTAATAGAATCTCCTCTTGGTATTTTTTCAGGAGCAATTTGTAATCCCAAAAAAGGCAAAAATTTCTTTACTTCTTCAAACATTCTTTCTGAAGTATCTACATTTGAATCAGCTAGTAAGATGTCATCCATTTAATGGTAAACTATAGATTGAGAAAATTATGTATCAGTTCTAATGGCTGTCATACAAAACATTGGCACAGGGTGGGCTATTTAACATTCCCTGTGGGAAATCTTCCATTGATATCTCTCTCTTTTTTTTGTCTCCTAATATCTTTATTCTTCCTCAGATAACTGAACAGTACAAAGTTGCCCTCTTTTACCTATTTTTCTTAAAAAATGATCTTTCTGCCGGGCAGTGGTGGCGCACGCCTGTAATCCCAGCACTCAGGAGGCAGAGGCAGGTGGATCTCTATGAGTTCGAGGCCAGCCTGGGCTACAAAGCGAGTTCCAGGACAGGCATCAAAACTACAGAGAAACCCTGTCTCAGAAAAAAACAAATCTTTCCACACATGGCTGCCCTTGGGGAGTTTCTTCCTGTTGGAAATTAAAGTTTCCCAAGATGCGTCCTTCCCATCCTTGGTTACACAATTCAGATAACTTGACAAGAAGAGAAGAATTCCACTGGGTTATTATCAACATGAACTTGACTATGTCTCCTATGAGGGAAAACACTGATTTTTTTTTCTTTTTAGAAACAGAAACCATCCACTTATCAATCCAAACTACGGACGGCATTGCATGACAACATTCATTGCATAAATTGAACACACAGAGTTACTACCTTGGGGTATAACAGATGGACACCTTACAACCTAGCTACAGGGTATACAAGTTCAACAACATGGGTATGGCAACTTCACTCTACACACACCCACCATTACTTCGGGAAAGTACTAGACACAGGTCCATGAGCTACCGGGAGTCTCAGCACAGTTAATCTAAGAGACAACAACACAGTCAAGAAAAAGGCAGCTGCGATATGTGTGGGCTAAAGCAGCCTACACTAAGTACCACAGGGGCTGGGGGACTCCGGGTCAGGGGGGATGGCCATCACGTCATCGCGCTGATCACAACCTAGGGAATGTCCATGCAATCCTAACAGTGGGTTGTTCTTGGGTGAGAAGGGCCAACAGTTATCACCTTGCTTCTTTGAGTATTTGACCAGAGAGGGATGGGGGTGGAATGGGGACAGTCAGGGAGTCTTGGGCTGCAGTTCCATCCATGTACATGGTGGTTTCTTCAGAAATCTGTGGCCCATCTGCATGAGTAGGAGGAACAGAGAAGTGACACCATCCCTCGGTGTCAGAATCATGCTGATTTCTCAAAATCAGGACTGTTAGTATTCTTGGAATCATTTTGGCAGCTGTTTCATGGAAATGTCCTCCAGGTAAGGACTTGGACCCT